>NC_137030.1:17940557-17998057 GCF_032717465.1 Coenobita brevimanus | reverse complement strand
AACTCGCGTTCCTTGTTGATTGTTCAGTGAAGGATATTTGTGTGTCAGTGTTTGTATTAGGGGATCCCAGGGGAGTTTGGGGGGATGTGGCATAGATTTGTACCCCACCCCCGTCCGTTTTTGCAAATGTGCACTATTTTATGACAAAAGTTAGGCGTATCCGTTGGTTTATTCATTGTACAAGTAGAGTGAGAGATATTAGAACGTGTATGTAGTGGCGCAACCGTAGATGTGACATGGGCGGGTGAGATTATGGAATCTAGCTCCCTCTCTTTTCAGTTTCGTAAGTGCCTTGTTTTATGACATGTGGAACTGGGAAAGCATACGACAGAGTGAACACAGAGGAATTATGGGAAGGTGTTACGTGTGGTGTGGAAGGTAAACTGCTGAATTTTAAAAGACGTTTTAAGATAGCTACTACAGTGTTCAAGAATATACAAAATGATGCCTTAGATGATGGATTAGTGTCAACAATGGAGAGGAGCAAGGAAGTGTCATGTCCCCATGGTGATTTTTTGTTGTTTATTAAGTTGACAGAGACATTAACACAGGAGTTAAAGAGATGGGAATGTAACTTGTGATAAAGAGTGAGGGGTAGAATATTTCAAGTCAGAGGAACACAGATATTGTGTTCTGGGCCTGCAGGTTGCTTGATTTAACTTGAGGGATTTTTTTTCCCCTGCTGATTTCACGTACCTCAGTGACAGAATCAGCCACTACTATCGTCTACGTCTTCTCCATAACATTTTCGTGACTAGCAATACATCCTTGTGGTAACCTCCAGCCACGGCACAGCAGTCAAAATGGAGAGATGATAATTTATGCCCAGCTGAAGTGAACAGAATATACATCCCAGCATCACAACAGGACTAAGACCCTACACACTATACCCCCCAAGGGGGTAAGACTGGGCTAGACAAGAGCTTTAGTGTGTATCCTAGTGGGCGAGGGACGGAGGTGGAGGACCGAGGGAGGAACGCTGAAGGAGAGGAGATAAATCATTCATGTACAGTACTGTATAGGAAATGGTGAGTGTGGCAGTGGCAGAAGGAGGAAGGGAGGAAGAAAAGAGAGAGAGGAAGGAGGGCAGAGCAGAAAGGGAAGGAAGGAGGGGGAGAGGGAGGAAGGTTAGAGGGGAGAGGGAGGGAGGACGAGATTTACGTAGATATCCAGACTTCACTGACTTTATCGTCCAAATAAGTGGTACGGCATTAATGTCAATATAAAGACTTACTTGATAACTTAAGAACAAAAAAAAAAAAAAAAAAGTAAAGAAGGAGACAGACAGACAGAGAAGAGGGATACACGGACATAAAAACAGAGGTAGACAGAAAGAGAAACAGAGACAGGAAATCTAGACATGAAACGAAGGAGGAAAATAAGGAAGCCATACAAATCCGGCACACACATTAAGTGAACGAGAGGACAAATTGGCGAGGAGGGGAACAGAAGGAAGTAGAGATTATAAAGGAGGCAGAGAATTGGAAGGGAGAGAAGAGGCAGGGAGAAAAGGAAGGAAAGAAGGATAATAAAGGAGACACAGAAGAGGGAGGGAGAGAAGATGAAGGAAGAAGAGAAAGGAAGGATAATAAATGACATGCGGACGAAGGAAGGAGAGAAGAGGGAAGCAGGGAAAGGACGGGGTAACTGCAAAAGGGAAGGAAATGATGAAGGATATTAAGGACTGGAAGGAGGAGGGGGTAGACGGAATAAGGAGATGCACAGATGGGACGATATTGTTCTGGATAGGAGAGGAGAGGAGAGGAAAGAATAGGGGAGGAGAGGAAGAGAGAATATACTAAATGAAGCGGTCTGAAGCTCCCGGATCTCTTCGTTTTGTAACTGTTTTCTATAATTCAGTTAAGGCAAATCGTTCTTTACTGGAGGATTAAAACAATCTCGATTATCTGTTTCACTGTCACGGTTGAATAATTCGTTCTGACTGTACTTTTGTTAATGTCATACAATCTTATCAAACTAAAATAAACAGCTCACAGTCAAACAGTAATTGCATTCAGTAAATTCGGTTTACAAGGAGTAATAAACATCATTTCTATGCCCCCTTGGCGTCCTTGAACTGGTCTGTCACACTAAAGCAAATATTTTCACAGGTACAGATTCATTTGCTTTTAATATACGCTCGGAAATTTACGTTGAATATCGCGAAAAATTTTCCACCTTGCTCAAAAGCGTTCGCTTATGCATGTGTAATTTATCACTCCCAATGCCTGCCTCGCCAACCAGCATGGTTTACGTCTGCTGGCCAATGATGGGAAAGTAAGCTCCTCGGTCTGGCAACTACCCTAAGGCCTGGTCGTTTGCTCACCAGTTTAGCGTAAAATGAGTCGTGTCTGAGAGACATCGTAATGCACTCTTCCAATTACTCACTCATAAGCACTCCTGGTATTCTTCATCTTGGCCCTGAAAGCATTCCTTGCTACGCAATTCACATGCCGCTGCAGGGGGACTGGGATACGTACACATTCTCGCGCTCGCTACGTGCACGC
The DNA here is from genome assembly GCF_032717465.1 of Coenobita brevimanus. Classification (NCBI taxonomy): domain Eukaryota; kingdom Metazoa; phylum Arthropoda; class Malacostraca; order Decapoda; family Coenobitidae; genus Coenobita; species Coenobita brevimanus. The sequence goes on along the minus strand of NC_137030.1, from coordinate 17,995,550 downwards.
ACGCACGCACACACACACACACACACACACACACACACACACACACACGCACACACACACACAAGCATATACGTGCACATATGTAAGTACAAAAATACTGTTACACATTGCATCATTTCACACGCACCGCACAAGAATATATTACATCCCACGCCCTTGTGGCAAACTGCACATGGCCACTCTCCCTCGTCTTTGACTGCGAGATAATGCTGATTTTATGTGTACGGCGTGTCGGGGTGAGCAGGTGGAGATTGTCAGACGTGAAAGGATTGAACTTGCTGATGAATCTCTTGAGTGTGTGGAAGAGTTTTGTTATTTGGGAGACATGTTGTGTGCTGGAGGTGGGGCTGGAGCTAGCTCTGTGGCTAGGGTGAGAAGTGGTTGGAAGAAGTTCAGAGAGCTCTTGCCTCTCCTGACATTGAGAGGACTCTCTCTACGTGCTAAGGGGTCTTTGTATGCAGCATGTGTTAGGAGTGTAATGCTGTATGGTAGTGAGACCTGGGCAGTGAAGGAGGAAGATATTCGCCGGCTCAGACGTACAAAAATGACAATGATTAGGTGGATGTGCAGTGCGTCCCTGCGTCCAAGGCCTGGAGGGGCTGGGTTTACGATGGAAGAGTTGAGAGGTAGGATGGGACTGGAGTGTACTGGTGTTGTGATGAGGAGAGGTAGATTGAGATGGTTTGGACATGTGGAGAGGATGGGGGATGATAATTGGGTGAATAAGGTGAGAAGTGTTAATATTGGGGGTGGGGTTATGAGGGGTGGACCGAGAAAGACATGGGACGAGGTCATTAAGTGTGACCTCAGGTTTAAGGGACTGAACAGGGAGGCTGCAATGGATCGTGCAGCGTGGAGAGCCGCCATTAGGTGACCAAGGCCGACACATGCAAGCATGTTGGAGCCTTTAAAAACGAAACGAAAACGAAACGAAACGATTGCATATGAACACACGCCTTCACGCGAACACACACACACACACACACAGACACACACATGCACAGATAAGCACGCTTAGTTACATATATGTAACTAAGCATATGTGAGCAAGCAGATATTATCTGCCAGCGTCCATACTCAGACACAAACAAAAAAGAACACACATAAACACACACATAAACAAACGAACAAACAAATGAAACTACCATAGGCAGAGCTCTTGCCTGATGGATCTAATTTTCTGCATAGTTTACACCTCAGGTAGGTAGTCATGTGTCTGCTTAGTTTTCACCGGCGTGTAGGCAGTAATTTGGAGATTTTTTTTTTTTCTCGCGCCTCATTGCGAAGTAGATGATGGGTTTAGGAAGTTAGAAAATGCATTGCCAGGTTCGCCAGTCGTTTCCCTTCAATTTGTTACGGAAAATATTCAGTTTTCGAAATTTGAAAGAAATGGTGCCTGGGCCGGCCACTAAGTCCCGACGATTTCCGGACCCACGGCCATTGAGAGGTTTCAACTCCCCATCCAGGCCAGGGCCTTTGACTGATTTTGTTGAAAAAAAAAAAAAAAGCCTTCCAGAGTTAATGCATATCTACCTTCTGATCCTTTTCTTTTTGTCAGAACGATTGGTGAAGAAATGTGGCCTGTAGGGTGCAGAAAACAGATAGACAATAATACGGAACTGACCAACATGCTTGCCGAATCTTTCGATTCCGGCAAGCAATAAACACGCTTGCGTATGCATGGACATATGCGCGCGCACTCACAATGTACAATCACCATTCCTTCCTTCCTCTTCCATCACCACCATTCTCCCTCCCCACTCCCTCCTTCTGCCTGCCCCTTCCCATCCCTCCACCCTCCTGCAGCCATCTTCATAAGCAGTTCAGGATGGAGGCACCATTATACAGCATCGTACTGAAGAGATTAACCTTGTTTATCCAATCCATCAGCCGACTCCACTCTACCCGACTTCCCTAACAGGTTAAGTTAATGACCGACTTTTTTGTTTATACCACTTTCTTTTTCTTTGTCGTGTTCGTTATGGTACTTTCCTCGTACTTCTTTTTCGCAACTTTTCATTTTTTTTTTTTTTTTCTCTCTGCTCTGAGTTTTGGGACTTTGGGACCGTTTCTCCGTTTTCATCTTTTATGTCTGCTTTTAATCGTTTTCCTATTAATCTCTGATTTCCTCCTTGATTCTAATTAGTTTCCATTTAGTATTTTTCATATGTTCGATTATGGGAAAGACTTGATTATCCGTTCCCTGAGACCCATCATTACTTCTATGTGCCATGCTTTTTCACAATTCACCACTTCGGAGCTAGTACTCATAGTACTCGAAGTCCATACGGAATACAAGTAAAGGCTGTCTCATTTAGGAATTTTGTAGGCCTCTAGTGGTATTATCGGCAGTGTTTTTATGAGAAATCGGTGTGTCACGTGGAAGATCAGTAAAGCTATCCATTGCCAGATGCCTCAATCCCTTTAGGAGTGGCCACAAACAAATCGCCTCCACGTCGCTCTGTCCCTATCCATTTCACTGTCCTCCCCCAGCTCACCCCCCCCCCCTCTCTCATATACCTTTCCACTCCATGCCTCCATCTCATCCACGGCCTCCTTCTCCCTCTCCCCCCCTCCACTTCATTCACATACTGTAAACTCTCCTCGTTAGTCTCTACCTCTCCATCCTCCCCACATGGCCAGTTACCTCAGTGTACTGTATTTCTACTCACGCTTTCTGTCATATCCACATCCACAGCACAACGCTCCTTCACTTCCTCATTTGTCAGTCTATCACTCCATGTAACTCCACATGCTCCTCTCAAATATCTCATTTCCACTGCTCTCACTTTTGACTTGTGTCCTTCCAACAAGGTCCAATCTTCACTTCCATACGTTAGAATTGGTATCAGTATTATCATGGAGAAACTTTTTTACTTCCAAGCTCGCGTTCCTGTTTCTTATCACTGCTCTCAAAGAGCAAGCAACCTTTCTTCCTTGTTGCACCCTTTCAAGAACTTCATCTTCCAAACTTCCATCCTTTTTCATCACACTGCCTACAGTAAGTACTTAGATGCACTCACATTTTCTTTTCCTCAACATTTAACCTTACTGTACATTAAGTGACTTCATTTCTCTCGAAGACCATAACTTTACTCTTCCCTACATTCACCTATTGATTTCGTTTCTTACACACTGCCCCAAACTCAGTCGCTAAGCCTCGCAGTTCCCCTTCGTCTCCACTTAAGACAATATCATCTGCAGACAACAGTACAGGAAGTTTCCAAACGCTGCCCTTTCTCATTAGGGCCACTCCAGCATTCACTGTCCCACTTTCTACTTCTTTTATAACTTCATCCATATACAGATTGAACATCCGTGGAGACATGACACACCCCTGTTTCAGTCCAACATGTGAGAAAAATTCACTCAGTTCACTATCCACATGAACTGCAGCCTTAGCACCCTCATATATATTCTTCAGGGCAGTTAATAACTTCCCATCTACTCCATATATTCTTAACATTTTGCACATTCCTTGTCTATCCACTCTGTCATATGCTTTCTCCAAATCCATGAAGGCCACATGCAACTTCTTTCCTGTCTCTAGAAACTTTTCCAATAACGACCGAATGATAAATATCTGATCTACACAGCCTGTTCCCTGCCTATAACCTCCCTGTTTTTCTACAACTAATTCCTGTTATTTTACTAACTCTGTCAATAAATATCCTAGCATATACATTTCCTATTACACTAGAAAGACAAATGCCTTAATGAGTACCGTACACTTCTTTTTCCCCTTTTCCCTTGCACAGGGGAATGATTATACCTGATTTCCAATCCTCCGAGACTTTACCTTCTGTCACGAGTTGGCGCGATTAAGTATTTGAATAAACTCGTGACATTAACTTTGGTGAGAAACCGCGAATTCTGTTGGAATCCCAGTATTTATCGCTCAGTTTAACCGCCACGTATTCACCCGATCGGGACTGTTTTTCAGGACATTTTTCACTATTTCACAAGTGATCGTCCTTGTGCACGACATTAACCTCTGCCTGAGTGATATTGCGGGTGTATATCACTCACACTCGTTGGCCGTTAGCAAGTGCCACCACGACACTCGCTTCTCTCCCACAATTTGAATCAGTCAAGATTTGAGTGCCATGGAAGCAGGTAGTGTGTGTGGCAGCGACCTTCCTCAGCAACGATGCCCAGTTCCCGTTGCCGCCATTGAATTCCCACCTAGCGTGATTGGCGAGAGACTCATTGTGTGCAGCGTCCTTCCTCAGCAACGATACCCAGTCATCCACTTGGTTCACTTTTCTGACTAGTATTTCTTTTCGTTTTTCATAGGCTTAAGAGTTAGCTTTGAGTGAGCGAGTGAGTGCGATCTCCTTATTTATTCATCCTGAGACTCATGTAACGATAATTTATTGTAATCAATAAATTAACAGTATTTGAGCACCACAAGAGCAGCTAGTGTGTGTGGCAGCGTTTGCCCCCACCGCCACCGTATTCCCACCTAGCGTGATTGGCGAGAGGCTCAGCGTGTGCAGCATCCGACGCCCAGTCATCTGCTTGGTCCACTTTTCTGACCAGTATTTCTTTTTGTTTCTTTCTTAGGTTTAAGAGTTAGCTTTTGAGTGAGCGGGTGAGTGCGATCTCCTTAGTTGAATTCATCTTGAGACTCATGTAACGTTAATTTATTTTATTGTAATCACGGCCATACCACGTTGAGTACACCGCTTCCCGTCCGATCGGCGAAGTTAAGCAACGTTGGGTCTGGTTAGTACTTGGATGGGTGACCGCCTGGGAACACCAGATGCTGTTGGCATCCCTACGTGTCAAGTGGGGTTGGTGGAGGATTAGTGCCCCTCCCTGTAAAACAATTAACTCTAAGTCCTTGGCCACCCCGTGTGGGATACATGGCGTCTGGCAATGAATGAATGAATGAATAAATTAAGTTTTTTTCTTGAGCTTAATGTAATGTAAACTCATGTTTTATTTCTCCATAAGCTTATCCTAGCTTGCATAAACGCTTTGTATTATTCATAATTGGTACTTAGGCCAGTCTTTTTTATTAACTCAAATCCGTTGTGCCATCTAGGAGTTAATTGCACCAGCAATAACTTGTTTATCATTAATAGCATTATTGATTGTCGGGGTGGAGTCACTTTCTCCAAAGGCAAACAGTACTAATAAACAGCATTTGTGAGTAATTAGTCTCTGCTGTGTACTGTTGAGAAAGTTTATAAATTCTCGTCCTTAGAGAATCGGCGAAGTAAGCTGGCATAAAGTAATCATTGCTTGATTTTCACAAGACAGTTCATTGTTCTGCTCTCAAGTATTATTGAATAATTATTCTTTAATACTGTATATTCATAAAAACCCCGTGACAATTGGCGACCTCATTCCAGGATATTAACTCCTACCTCTAAAGTTTTTCACGAGATAATACTCACTCACTCATACTTAGGTATTTATCATTAAAGTCTATAGGCACTATCTTACTGGTGATTATTGATTCAGTTCTATTAATTTACGTAATAGTTTTCACAGTCAATTGTTTGTTTAATTTTCTTTATCATTTTATTTAGATAAAACTGGTCACCACTAACCTGTGCCTATATTCTTTATTCTTGATTATTGGCAACTTGCAAAATGCAGTCAGTACTGAGTCGCTAGTTTACTTAGACTGAGTTAGCATCATGTCTACCAGCGTATATGTACAGGAAGCCAAAGATATGGGGCTTACAGATCCGGAGAAAATAAAGGACTTTGTCCTCTCTCGGTTTACTTACGAGCAGCAACGTAAGAGTGATGCTCGTGAAAAGCATCGAATTCAGCATGAGGAACGCGAAAAGGAGAGCGAATACGAGCGAGAACAGCATGAACACGAGCGAGAACAGCGCAAACACGAGCTAGAACAACGCGAACTCGAGTTAGAACACGAGTGAAAACAACGCGAACTCGAGTTAGAACATGAGCGAGAATAGCATGAGGAACGAGAGAGAGAGAACGAGAACATGAACGTGCGAAACGAGTAGCACGCGAAAAACATGAATTTGAAATGTTGAAGCTCAAGCGAGATTCCTTGGTTTCAGACACTTCTGGTGCAGCTGGCCCAAGCTCCACAAGCGCTATCCCTGCACATATTATGGCGACCCCACACATCAAGCTTCCCCCATACAAGGAAGGCAAGCGAATTGAGCCATCTCATTTTGAAGACATGGCTCAACTTTACCAGCTGGATAATGCAGCTAAGCGGCTTCAGTTTCTTAGCCTGTTTGAGGGCCCTGCCCTCGATATTCTTCACAGAATTCGTGGAGACACTCTCACGTATGAGATGATGATGGCCGCACTCGTCAAAGCGTATGGTCTCACAGTGGACGACTTCAAGAGTCAGTTCATGAGGGCGCGTTTACAGGAAAAAGAGACTGCCGTTCAGTTTCTTGACCGGCTTACTGCTTACTTATATGAGTGGATGGAGAAAGATGAAACTCCTTCTACGTGTGAGGGGATAATTGACCTTATGCTGCGCACGCAGCTAGAAAAGTCATGGCCTACTGAACTTATGGCTCAGCTTAAGATCTGTCAGGTAAGAGACGCCAGCCAAATGGTGAAGAAGGCTGATGCATTTACTGCATACAGGTATCAAACTTGCAAGCAGCATACCTGGAACAGGAAAGCTGATAAATCTGGGAAACCATCTCGGACTGAATTCCAGCAACAAGGCCGTTTTCAGAATAATGGCCGAGGTCCAAAACAGCAGAAGAAGGACCAGGGGCAAAACACTCAGAAACCTGAGTGGAAGGGGTACAACAAGTACCTTAACCAGCAGCAGTATAAGCCACGCAACCAACCATCGGGACTGTCCTTTTCAGCACCAGCCCCTCGGAGGCAGGAGGCGAACGCGCACGTAGGTACAGTTACACCACAACTGTCACACCTACACCATGTATTACATACATCACGCTACGTAACAATTAGTTGTTAATGTAAATGTAGCGAACTTTTCGCTCAGTTTGACCTGAGTACAGGATTTTTCACTGTCGTCATGGAGTTTTTCCATCAGCTTGCTTCTATTAACGTAAATACGAGGTTTTTTCACTCACTGGTGACTGTGACTTTATCCTGTAGAAGGATAGCACACACACACCACAGTGTGAATCTTCTGTGACTGAGTTAGGATTTATATGTATGTACAGGTATATTGAAATTTTTTTCCTGAGAAAAAAATTCCATTTTTGATGGGGCGTAATGTCACGAGTTGGCACAATTAAGTATTTGAATAAACTCGTGACATTAACTTTGGTGGGAAACTGCGAATTCTAGTGGAATCCCAGTATTTATCGCTCAGTTTAACTGCCACATTCACCCGATCGGGAGTGTTTTTCAGGACATTTTTCACTATTTCATAAGTGATGATTCTTGTGCGCGACATTAACCTCTGCCTGAGTGATATTGCGGGTATGTATCGCTTACACTCGTTGGCAGTTAGCAAGTGTGGCCACGACACTCGCCTCTGTCCCACAATTTGAATCAGTCAAGATTTGAGCACCGTGGAAGTGTGGCAGCGTCCTTCCTCAGCAATGACGCCCAGTTCCCAGCGCCGCCATTGAATTCCCACCTAGCGTGATTGGCGAGAGACTCAGCGTGTGCAGCGTCCTTCCTCAGCAACGACGCCCAGTCATCCGCTTGGTCCACTTTTCCGACCAGTATTTCTTTTCGTTTTTCCTAGGCTTAGGAGTTGGCTTTGAGTGAACGAGTGAGTGCGATCTTATTTATTCATCTTGAAACTCATGTAACGTTAATTTACTGTAATCAATAAATTAACAGTATTTGAGCGCCGCAGAAGCAGGTAGTGTGTGTGGTTGTGTTTGCCCCCGCCGCCGCCATATTCCCACCTAGCGTGATTGGCGAGGTCAGTGTGTGCAGCGTCCGATGCCCAGTCATCTGCTTGGTCCACTTTTCTGACCAGTATTTCTTTTTGTTTTTTTCCTAGGTTCAAGAGTTAGCTTTTGAGTGAGCGAGTGAGTGCGATCTCCTTAGTTGAATTCATCTTGAGACTCATGTAACGTTAATTTATTTGATTGTAATCAATAAATTAACAGTTTTTTTTCTTAAGCTTAATGTAATGTAAACTCGTGTTTTATTTCTCCATAAGCTTATTCTAGTTGCCGGTCCTAGCTTGCATAAACGCTTTGTATTATTCATAACTGGTATTTAGCCCAGTCTTTTTTATTAACTTAAATCCGTTGTGCCATCTTGGAGTTAATTGCACCAGCAATAACTTGTTTATCATTAATAGCATTATTGTTTGTCAGGGGTGGAGTCACTTTCTCCAGAGGCCAACAGTACTAATAAACAGCATTTGTGAGTAATTAGTCTCTGCTGTGTACTGTTGAGAAAGTTTATAAATTCTCGTCCTTAGAGAATCGGCGAAGTAAGCCACATAAGTGTAATGCCATCAGTGTAACGGTAAGAATTTTATCCCACCGTTGTTCATCAGTGTAATGATGGTAATCTTATCCCATCATTATTTATCAGGTTTGTTCTGTTTAACTTACTTGTTGATAATACAAAGGGTACTCAACTTAGTCTCCCCTCAATGACTGATAAAGTATTCACCAAAGAAAAAAACGAAGGGGGGGGGGGAGTAACTTCGACTTTGAATGATAAAGGTTAATTGCATAAAGGATATTTTTGGTAGCGTTTGTATTTTTAGCCGAGTCGAGAATAAGTTAGTACCACGTGTGTTAGTCGTTCCCAAAGCGGAGGAATCTTGAACTGGAAGGGGAGTGAGTCATGCGTGAGAGGACAAAATTCCCTTGGTTGGATATCAAAATTGCATATACTTTACTCTACTTTAATAAATCTATACTTGTTAAACAACAGACATTTTTTTTTGAATTACATGACCTTTAATAATATGAAAAGAGTTGTAAATTAAGTACTAGGTTGGGCGATAGTAATACAGTACTGTTACCAAGCGAAACAATTTGAATATTTACCAATGACTCCTGAGTTAATCACATTCCATTCTCGATTATCAGTTATTCTTGGGCTCGTCAGTAGCCTCAAGACTGGGACATTCAATGACCTGGACTGTCTTTTCGGGCTGGCATAGCCTCGAACCAAAAATATTCACTCATATACTATTACGTCGGGCCAGTCTAAACTCATCACACAATTCACTAATATTTCATAATCACTCGGGCTTGCTTAGCCTCGAGGAACAGTTCGAAATTACATATCCTTACAACCAATAAATTCACTTTAACACTCCCAATATTTCTAACCTACTAATAAAAGAAGAGAAAAAAAAAAAACGGTTGATGAGTTAAATTCGCTTTTCCGTTACTGATCACATTAACTTTCAAAATTCTGTACATTATCTACTATCAAAAAAAAGGTTCACCTGATTGATTCATAATTCAATTGCTACTACATTCAGTTATAAATCTATTTGTGGGTAGGGTAAATGTGTACGTACATCAAGTCTATGGGCAATATCACATGATGGACTCGTGCAACCCCAAAGTCACGGTGTCTGTGGACTGAAACAACGTCTGTTACCCACAACGTCTGGTTAGCCAATCTCTACGTTAAGCTTTTAACAACATTACTTCATATTGTTCACGAGAAGCAAGAATTAAAACAAGCAAGGGGGGGAGAAAGGAGGAATGTGTACAGCTCACCTGAAACAACATCTGTTACCCACAACGTCTGGTTAGCCAATGCCTGCTTTGCTGGGCACATAGGGACGCTACTGCTAGTCAAATGAGACTGTTTTTGCGATATGGTGGGTTTTAATTTTCTTCACTATTTATATAGCAGAGTACACATGACGTTAGGTCTTTTGATTGAATTGGGGAAAATTTGGGATTCATTACTTACTACAGTTAAATACTGAATTTACCACCATCCCCCCCTGAGTTTGGGGTAGCTTATGCCATCTAGTGACGGCTAAGGCAAGCGGAACTACTTGATCCTTACAAATTACATTATCTTTGCCTTTTCTGACTATTAATTTCACATATTTAGATTCTAGCAGCTTCATTAGTAAGCATTTCACAACAATGATACGGAAAGAATTGCATACCCATTATTATTCTGTTTAAGGTTTAAACTTGGCGCCCGGCAACGACGCACCACAAGCAAGGGGATGTTGCCCACATCTGTTATTCGTTACCTACCAGATGGGTGAACTCCCATAGCTCAACACTCCCAGTTACACTACCTATGCATATATACAGAGATATATACATATAAAATAAAGTTGTCCCTATATCGATCATTAACACATGAACTACTACTTAGAACAGGAGCCTTATAGACTAGTATTCAGATTACACTCTATCTAACTTAGAAATTACAGTACCTCTGAACATATACATGAATACGAAATTTGTGGCATTACATAAGGTAATCATTGCTTGATTTTCACAAGACAGTTCATTGTCCTGCTCTCAAGTATTATTGAATAATTATTCTTTAATATCGTATATTCATAAAAACCTCGTGACACCTTCCTCCCAGGCCAATCTGCACATCTTCCTTATCCATTGTACTACTATCTCTCCCTCATGCTTCAGCATTTCACCACACAGTCCATCAATTCCTGGGGCTTTCACCATTTTGGTTTTTCTTCATTGCTTCCACTACTTCCATCCTACTGATCTCTTCCTTCCTTCTCATCTCCCTCTTTCTCCCAGACATTCCCAAGCCATTTATACTCGCATTGATGCCATTCTCCATGTTCAAGAGATCCTTAAAGTTTTCTTGCCGTTTTCTCACTTTTCCTCCCTTCTCCATTATCAATCTGCCATTTTTATCTTTTACTCCCCTACTAAATTCTCTACCACCCTGTCTAACTCTCTTTAACTCCTTCCAGAACATTTTCTTACACTCCCTACACTTTACATTCTAAAATCTTCCAAATTCCTCATATATCCCCTTCTCACCCTCTCTTACTAATCTTTTCACCTCTCTCTTCCTCTCTACACATGACTGTTCTCCGTCTCTCAACTTCCTCCATGCCTCTGCTTTCCATCCACTCGCTATTTGCTTTCTTCATTTGTGTCACGACTTGTCTAACCTCATCATTCCACTATGCTGTTCCTGGCACCCCTCTTACATCCTCTCTTCACCCCACACACCACCTCCCATATTGCACAGCTTTCTTCTGTGAATATCTTGCACACATCTTCCACCTCCCCTATCTGCTCCAAATCATATTTACCTAATCTTTCCTTCTATCCTATATTCTGCCTTTTCTTCATCCTCTTGCAACCTTTCTACCATCGTTGTATGGAGTACTTCCTCCTGTCCTTCCCTCCTTTTATTCCTCCACTGCACTTCACCTTGACTTTCACCAACACCAAGTGATGGTCAGGAAGTCCACTCACCTAACCTCTGTATGCTATTGCATCCATTACATACCTTCTCATTGACATCCACACACAGATAATCAAATATTCCCTTCCATTCATTCAATTCACCACCTGCCCTTCTCATCACTCGTCATGTATACCTGTGAATAATTTTTTGCCTAGAGAGGACATAACCCCTCCCTGCACAAATGTCCACTAGAGCACTGCTATTCTCATCACTTCTGCAGGCACACCCCACTCACCAACCATTCCATCCACCTTCACATTCCCTACTTTTGCATTCATATCTCCAAATTTTTCCATGCAAGCTTCCAAATTTGCCCAGAACTCTTCTTTCAATCTGCTTCTGTCATCTTGCATTGGCGCATATACATGTTTGTAATACTTTCAGTCTTACCCACACAATCCTTGAACTAACAGACCCATACTTTCATATATTCTCACCCCATCTCTTGCACACGACAATATATGCACCCTCGTTTTCCCTCTCATTTTCACCTACTACTGCGCATATACCCCATCCATACTCCCACTCTTTCGCACTCTCGCCTCTCCATTTGATCTTTGTTAATCCCCATATGTTCACTTTTGTATCCTCAAGCACCCGGACAGTCTCGCTCTCTTTCACCTCATCATTCGCAGGCCTTACATTCCATGTCGCCCTCCTAATCATGTCCTTTGTTCGGTCCTTGGTTGCCACCCATTTGTCCGTCCTGGTCAGAAACTTCTTGTTTGTATTCTTTGTTAGTCGTTTTCCGGGAAGGCACTTACCCTTCGCCAACCCACTTGTTGACATGTAGGGAACACGTATTGGTTGTTTATAAGGTTACCATCCAGCGTACCAGATGATTTCTTGGTTTACAGGAAATCATTTGGCTTGCCACTCAATGCAGAGTTTCCTCGAAATAGAGTACCACTACACTGAGTGGGTGGATGATGGGCACCCCTACTGACCATCAGTAAAGGCAGCTTAACCAGCTGCGTGCCGGCTATTTTTACTCGTAACCGTATGGGTCACCCCAGTGCCGGACATTTTTCGACCTTTTTTTTTTGGCTAAAATGATAGATTTTGATGTGGAAACAACGAATTTCGCTATTAAAATGCTCACTGAGGCTCAGAATTGAGTTTCATTGAGTTCTGCATACTCGTGTACAGGTATAGCTGCTCTCTCATGCTCATCACGTACGTGAGAGAAAGCCGTTTTCTGTGTAAGGTACACTCAGGTATTTATGCTGGGAAGGTATAGCAATGTTCAGTACACTTTTCTGATTACTTATTACTTCAGCATCTATCACAATTTGCGTGTCTTTCTCACTGTGAATGCATTATCTTACACTTACGTGATGATAGGTACAACCTGACTTCATTACGTACAGTCCTGGCACTTACAAGAAGGTTTTTACAACTTGACTTCACTATACAGTATAGTCCTTACTCTTACAAGAAAATATTTACAACCTACACATACTTGAAAATATTTACAAAATGCCTTCACTATGTACAGCAATGGATGAGGCACACAGGCAAAGTGAGGCAGAGCGAACGTGAGGGGGGGACCGAGTAAGTGTATGGCCTTGACAGCCTGAGGGATGGTAGAGGAACAGTTACCATACATGCTTGCCAATTTTTACCTGCGTATCTTGAAAAATGGAGTCAAAGTGAATTTTTTTATTTTAAACCGTTTTAATACAGCACTGACATTGGCCGCGAAATTATGTCAGACAGTTTTAAAATGGCACTGGCACGCGGCAGGTTAAAGAAAATTCCAATACTTTAACTGCGTGTCTTGATCAAGTTTACTGTCTTTTCTCTTTTACTTTTTTCAGTTTTATTTTTTCTAAAGCATGTAAACGATGAGTCCGATTTTTCTCGCTGTCTCCTGTTCTATTTTCCCTTTCACTTGAATACATATTTCTAATTGTAATCGTGGCATCTCCTATTTTTTTTTTTTCTGTTCCTTATCCTTTCTTTAAGCACCATAGTCCAGTGACGTATATTTCATTTTACACTTACAAACACAAGAAAATTAATTTCAAATATGGCAGGACCTCTATTATTAAATGTGTTGAAGGTTATATATGATCCCTGCTGTTTTTTTTTTTTTTTTAAGCGAGGAAGAAGGAACCAAAGGCCATGAGCCTGCAATTAGAGTTCCCTCCAAGAGAAAAACAAAATACAAGAGAGAGCCAAATTCAACATCCATTCATTTCGAGATGCCTGGAAACACAGTGTTTGAAAGACTAGAGATCATAGGCAGCAGGAAATACAGACAGAGGGAGAAAGAGTTCCAGAGTTGACCTGTTGCATAAATGAAGGACTGGGAGTAACAGTTAACTCTTGCATTAGAGAGTTGGACAGAAAAGGGATGAGAGTTTGCTGCTAAACGGGTGCTACGCGCCCGTCGTAGAGGTGGAGGAATGCATGCAGACAGTGCAGAGGAATAGTGACCATTGAAGTAGCAATAGAAGAGATAAAGATGCAAGAGTGTGATGACGAGACAGAGGATGAAGGGAGTCAGTATGAGAGTTAAAGACACGAAAAGCCTTTGACTCCACCCTATTGAGAAGAGCTGTATGTGGGGAGTCTCTCCACACATGAGAGTTGTACTCCACACAGGGGCGGATAAAACCCCTGTATAGAGTCAACAACTGTGCAGGTTACCAAAACTAAAATATAAATGACATTCTATATTTCAAAGGGTTAAGTATTGCCATGATTTCCAGTTTCTGGTTTGGAGTCGTGAGTGACCTTCTTTTTCGCTTTCTTCTTGCTTTAAATTATTCGCAGAACTTATTTTTTTCATAAGAGAGTTGTTAATGACTGTTGCAATTTCCCTTCAGTTTATTCTTCCCCCCCCCTCTCTCTCTCTCTCTCTCTCTCTTTCTCTCTCTCCCTCATTATTTCTACCGACATAATTCTGCCTTAATTTTCTCCCAACAGACTAAGAGCATTGTGTTGATAATCCTTTCATCTCCTACTCAGTATTAGATATTTACCTCACTCATACACCACGCCTGAAAAATGCTACTCCCCCTTAGGTAAACTAGAGCTTCCTGATTACAGCCTCGTGTACCTAGCCTAATAACAGCTGTGTACACTGAGCTTTTCTTTTAGCAATATACATTTTTGATTCTATCATGGTGGGGCCAACTCTAGTATTCTGCTCCAGCTAACGCAAGATCATTTATTTGGCTTAAGAGGAGCAATAGCAGCCTTAGTATTCATTTATTCAGCAAAGGGACCTGTTTACATACGAGTGTGTGTATACACAGTACATATATATATATATATATATATATATATATATATATATATATATTTATAGATATATATATATTAAAACACACACACACACTCACACACACAAACACACACACACACACATACGTACAGTACATACATACATATATATATATATATATATATATATATATATATATATATATATATATATCTATATATATATATAGATAAACACACACACATACATACACTGCAACTCTCTCTCTCTCTCTCTCTCTCTCTCTTATCAAGACTTATCAAGAAACTATATTCATAGACCTGAAGGAAACTACTGCAGTCAATTTTTATGTTTCTCTTTTTAAAACTCATAGAATATGTAAAATTGTTTTATTAAAATGCCACCTTATGGCCAGTCGTGAACACTGTTAAATGCTGTGCTGATGCACGAACTGATGCAACATCTGACATGTCATATCAACCCGTTATGTCAAGCAGAGCAACTTTGTATTTATAAAGTCGCTAAAATTTCTCCTTAATGCCGAAATTGAACATTGCCTAATAGTCAGTTGGTGCTTTAGCTGACGCAACAGCTGGCATGTTAAATCAACTTCAATCTTCAAACTGAACAACTTTGTATTTCATAAGAATTTCCCTGAGAGCTCTCCAAGGGCAGATATTCGAACTTTCCTTGAAGGGGGGGGGGGGGACGGGTGTTCCAATCATAGACCTGTCGGCATCGCCGCAGATTAAAAGAACGGAGGGAATTTTTTTGTGAAAAACAACGGAAAAATCTAATGATCCACAGTGCCACGGCGAGCTTCTCATATCTTGCTTGTATTTACGATATGATAACAGTAAAAGAAACTAATAATACAGACCAGCAGTAACACCAACATCAACAGCAGCAACGATAATAATAATTGCAAAAAAAAAAAAAAAGCTCCTATTGATCTCCTTAACGCTGCACATGAGACACCGTTATGCTTTGCGCCTACCCACTTCCCTTAGAGCGTCACCCTCTCAGCCGCCATCCAACTCTCATGGAAGGTTAGTGTGAAAATTACAAGTATGAACATCCTTTAATATATTTACAGTTTATAAGTAAAGATGATGGTAATGAGGCGGCTCCACTACCTGGTTATACAGATATCGCTCACGTTCTTCCCTCTCCCCAGAAAGGAAGATGGCGGACTGCAGGAGAATGACACCAGTAATCAGTGGACAGATAATTTCTTTAATCTGCTGGGGGTGGGTGTTAGAAGGTACCAATCTACTGACATGGTTGGTTGATACGGGATACAGAAGACAATATTTTTTCTTACTTACGCCATTAGCAGCACCGCCACAAAGTTCATGGCTGTCACGGAAAGGAAAGTGTCAGTAAAAACTATACAGTAACATATGGGTAGGTTCTTGTACTGTATGTTATTTATGCAGTTTCATTCCAAGCTATCAACATGAAAGACAACTGTGTGTGTGTGTGTGTGTGTGAGAGAGAGAGAGAGAGAGAGGGGGGGGGGGATGGAACAAGTGTGTCAAATCACCTTTACACAAGAGATCTCAAACTGGCAGTACAATTTTACAGCTCCGAAAAACAGAAGCCATAGCACTTAGGAAGGGCTAAGGACATAAAGGTAGAATTGATCATACAAACGCACACACATAATGTAAGACTCTGATGGCAGCTGCTGGAGAGAACTTTTGTATGAGAGGAAGGTAGGGAGAGACCTTCCTCCATATTTCTCTCTATCTCTCTCTCTCCCTCTCTCTCTCTCTCTTACACTCACACACACACACACACACACACACACACACACACACACACACACACACACACACACACACACACACACACACACACACACATACACATACACAGGGTCAGTGTAAACATCTGGTCGGGCCTTCAGGACAAAATGAAAAATTGTTATCCCTCTACAAGACCCTCCCAAGGACTGTAGGGTGATGCGACGTTGTTTCTTTTTTCCCTTTCTCTCTCTCTCTCTCTCTCTCTCTCTCTCTCATAAATCTGTAGTAGGAAGGGTATTGGAAGGTATAGGTGCAGATAGGGTTGTAGATCATCCAGAATCAAACCTGTTACTCTATGACTCGCAACAGGGTTTTAGGCTGTAAGTTATTTCAGTGCTTGCTCTCTGAACATGATCAGTGTCGGGCAAGTAACATTCCTTATTTGGGCTCCCAGAAGTAGCTTGATAAAGTACCCCTCTGAGAGAGAGAGAGAGAGAGAGAGAGAGAGAGAGAGAGAGAGAGTTACATAGATACACAGACCTTAGGGTCCCTACGAGGTGGTCAGGCCTTAACACTAATACAGTGCTATAATTATAGGAGCAGGAGAAAAGGACAGCACAGCAGAAGGCTTTCTCCCCCATGCTCCAGACCCTCCGGCATTTGCCGTACAGGAAACTAGAGAGGAAATAATACCTTGCAGGACTGAAAAACCTGAAGAAATTTTATAGGATGGGCCGAAAGTACTGTAGAATAGTATGGAAATGGAGAATTTAGTCATACAGCCACATACTTATTGTATGCATGCATTTTTTTATAACTAATTTTTTTCTTAATGTGAAACAGATGAGTAGAATGTTTATCTGTTATATTTGCCCCAAAATATTGTCTATGTTGATTACTAGTTTAGGTGTACTGTGTTTAATTAATGGATGAATGTACACGCGAATATGCAGTAATTGTTCTGTCCTAACTAATCGATACCAATCGCGTCGAGATACATGTCCAGTCTCCTTTTAAAGATATTTATGGTGCCTCTCCCAGTCACATCCCCAGGGAGTTTATTCCATTCATATACAAATGAGTAAGTGAAGAAGTTTTTGGTTGTTTTAAGATTAGCCTTCCTTGCTTGCAACTTCATACCATTTCCTCGAGTTGCAGTCTCGGCAATAACTGTAAATAGCTTGCTTGAATCAATATTACTGAAACCTTTCAGAGAGAGAGAGAGAGAGAGAGAGAGAGAGAGAGAGAGAGACGGACGAGTCTATTCCAACTACGAAATACAGGGTGATTCAGAAGATATGTTACCCATCATAGAATGGTCTTGAAATAACGGAAAACTGGCTGTAATTCTGTTTTCTTTCAACAGATGGATCCCTTGGTATGTACTGGTGAAACTCCAGCAACATTTGGCGAGTAACATGTCCTGTGCAGTCTGAGGGAGTACTTTGTGTTCAGCCATAGCAAGATGATGTTTTCCCAAGAGCAACTTGACGAGAGACTTGCTAGGGCTTCGACCTCTCTCGTAATCACACATTTCACAGCACTTCTTGAAGAGATGAACGTCACTGCTGGTTTCAGCAAGACGGTACCACATATCACACGTCAAGTGAAACAATGGCCTTCTTGTAAGATTTTTTCTCTGACCGACTCGTTTCCAGAAACTTGTGGCCTCCAAGATTGCCGGATCTAACATCTTCCGAATACTTACAGGGGGGTCACATGAAAGGAGTAGTCTATCAGACAAATCCACACAACACTGGAAGAATCGAAGGTCAAGATTAAGAATGCAGTTGCAAACATCACTGTAGCAACCCTGAACAGAGTCGGCTAACATGGTGAAAAGGGTACGAGCCTGCATTCACGAGAAAGGATCGCACTTAGGGCATATGTTGTGATTACGAGCTGCTGTTGCTTTGTAAACACTGTAAATAGGTTCTGCCTTTCATGTCTTAATGCATATATGTACAGTCTATAATTATACATGCAATAATTATAAGATGTTTTTGGGGTAACGTTCATTCTGCATCACCCTGTAGCATACCACATCCCATCCAGTGGAAAGTTTTAGAAAATCTTTAACACATCGTTAAAGTCACTAACCAAGAAATGTAACGAGTGTAGAGAGATATGACATTCAGAGACGTAGAAAGATGAATCACTCATACGTGATCATTGATGCCGTTTCACCTCGTGCCGCTGACGCCTCAAGTGCAATGCAGACACAACATCACTGAATTTCTCTCTACAACTCAGCATACGAGATGATTCAATTTGGTGTGGATTATGAAACTGACGTTGACATGATACCTCCCCCATTCGGTGTAATTAATGCTAAGGTTATCATTCATGCCCTCTCTATCAACATTAAGAGAAGCAGATAGTGCCTCTGAATTTGAAAATGTGTATAATTTACTTAACATCTCTTCCCATTCACTGACGGACATCAATAAACATGAACACACATTAACAGACAGGGGAGAGAACATACTATTTAATTCGAACTTTGAACACTATGTGTCTTTCGCCTGTGGATCTAGATAAATATCAGATGGTGCATAACTCTCTCCCATTAGGCACAGTCACTGATGAAGTCTGGAGCCAGTGGTTATGACCCAGCCACGGTCGCGCCTTTCCATACAGCAAACACACATTCCACCTTCAAAGCCACTACATGGCTACAATACCGTAGTGACCTTGATTCCTGAAAATTCACTCACGCAGAATGTATAGTCACCCCACTGTCTGAAAATTTGCTTAAAAAACAGCGGAGCTAAATGTTTAATCACACTTACCAAGCAAAAACAAATAGATGGAGTCATTTTAACACCAAAGGTGCCCTGACTCTATCAACAGAACGAAAGAATGTCATTATCGTTATTGGTCGGCGCGGAACTCATGCGCCAGGCAGCCAACCAATCCTCCCTTCCTTGTATTCACGCCGTGGCTCTTGTGCTGTGTAATAAGGTTTCTATCACGGAGTCAGAAATTATAGGGTCCAGATGCCCGTCAAGTGCTGGTTCCAGGCGAGGGGGAGCTGCCGCCATTGTTCACGGGGGTTTCAGTGGCTTCGCTGTGAGGGACTGTCGGAGCACTGACACAGTCCGACGTAGGTATGTGAGTGTGTGAGAGAAGTGTGTGTGCCAGGGGTGTGTGGGTTTATTAGGGGTATGTGGGTGTGGTAAGGGTGTGTGGATGTGTTTGGAGTGTGTGGTGTGGTTGGGTGTGTGGGTGTGGTTGAGTGTGTGGGTGTGGTTGGGTGTGTGGGTGTGGTTGGGTGTGGTTGGGTGTGTACCTGTGGATGAGGTGTGCGGGTGCGGATGGGATGTGTGGTGTGATGACTGGGTATAGTATGGGTATGTGAATGTGGTGGGTATGTGTGGGTATGGGGGTATGGTAGGGGTGTGTGGGTGTGGCAAGAATGTGTGAGTGTGATAGGGGTGTGTGGGTCTGGCTTGGTGTTTGGGTGTGGCAGGGGGTGTGTAGGTGTGGTTGGGTATGAATGGGTGTGGTATGGGAGTATGAGTGTATTAGGGGTGTGTGGGTGTGGTAAGGTATGTGTGCCTGTGGTTGGGTATGTCCGGGTGTGATAGAGATGTATGGGTATGCTTCAGGTGCGTGGGTATGGTAGTGGTATGTTGGTGTGGTTGAGTGTATGTGGGCGTGGTAGGGATGTGTGGGGGTGGTAGGGGTGTGTGGGCGTTGTAGGGGTGTGTGGGTGTGGTAGGGGTGTGTGGGTGTGGTTGGGTAAATTGGTGTGGTCGGGTGTGTATGGGTGTGATACAGATTTGTGGGTGTGGTTTGGTGTGTGGGTGTGGTATGGGAGTGTGGGTGTAGAAGGGATGTGTGGGTGTGGTTGGAGTGCACGGGTGCGGTAGGGGCGTGTGGGTGTGTGTGGTAGAGGGTGAGTGGATGTGGCTGGTGTATGTGGTAATGGGTGTGGGTGTGAGGACGGAAGTGTGGGTAGAAGGGTGTGAGCGTTTGATGAATGCGTGGAACTGTGGAGATGTGGTAGGATGTCGGGGTGTATCGACGGGATGTGAGCTGAAAGGCGTGAGGGTTTGATGGGGGCACAGTCGTAGGTTATAGGAATGTGACAGAGATGTGTAACTAAAGTTGTGGGTTTGTGGTTGGGGTGTGGGGAAATAGGGTGGTAGTTGGGGGCACTGTGGGAAGGTGTGGGGGTCTGAGTTGTGCAAGAGATGGGGAGGTGGATTAATGGGAGAGGAACGGTAAGGAGAGGGTGTGTGGTAAAGATGTGTGGTAAGGGTGTGTGGGGGGACATGAGGGCACGGAGATGTGTGTAAGGGGTTTGGGGCTGTGATCGAGAGGTGTGGTAGGGATGTGGGTGTGTATGTTAGAGGTGAGAGGGAGTGTGGTAGAGGCAGAGTAAGGATGTGTGGATGTGTGGTAAGGTTGTATGAAGATGTAGTAGGGGTGTGGGATGTAAGTGATGGGTTTGGTAGAAGCATGTGGGGGTGTGGTAGATTTGTGGGGGTGTGGTAAGAGTGTGGAGGGGCGTGGGTGGGGTGTGGGAGTATAGGGAATGGAGCTATGAGTATGTTATAGGGATTTGAGGGTGTGGCAGGGGATGGCGGGTGTGGTCTGGGGGTTGGGGTTGTGGAATTTAGTGGAGGTGTGAAGTTCGCAACGGAGGAGAATGACAGGAGGAGAGGAGGAGGACTGTGGGAAGGACAGGAAATGTGCGGGACTGTAGGGAAAAGGAAGGGAGGGAGATAAAGGAGAACTGGCGAACGAGGGAGAGGGAAAGTGAGGGAGAGATTATATGAGGTGCTGTGAAAGGGAGAGAAAGAAGGCAGGAATAGGGTCTGTTGGAGAGAGATAGAGAGAGGATGTAGGGGGGAAAGAGAAGAGAGTGGGAGCGAGGGGGCAGGAAGAGAGAGGAGAAAGGAGTTGAATATGCAAGAACTGCTGGAGGACAAAGGGATTCCAAGGAATAATATAAAGTACAGATAACAGGAAACAAAATACTGTGTGGGGAAAATGCTACAAAAGACGAAAGCTGTCCTTA
The DNA here is from genome assembly GCF_032717465.1 of Coenobita brevimanus. Taxonomy (NCBI): domain Eukaryota; kingdom Metazoa; phylum Arthropoda; class Malacostraca; order Decapoda; family Coenobitidae; genus Coenobita; species Coenobita brevimanus. The sequence goes on along the minus strand of NC_137030.1, from coordinate 17,974,189 downwards.
ATACCACTAGAGTTTAGACTATCCGACAAAAAAAGACAGGAAAAAGTGAGAAAAAACACCATGTTTCTTAGAAAGAACAAACATGGAGGAAGAGGAGAGAAGGGGGGGGGGAGGATACAAGAGAAAGAAGAAGAAAGAGGTAAAGACAAAGAGAGAGACTGGGAGGGGGAGGATGAGAAAGGCCTGAGGAGAAGAGGGACAGAGAGGCTGAAGTGGGAGAAGGAGTGACAGAAGGAGAGAAAGAAGGAGAGACAGGAGGAAAGAAAATAAAATGTGAGGGTCTGTGGGAGGGAAAGAAAAGAGTGAGGGTGATATAAGGATAAAAAGGAGAGAGAGAGAGAGAGAGAGAAAAAAAAATACAGGGGACAGGAAGAGATGGAGTGGCGGAAGTATGCCTATGATTTATGCAGTAAGGGATCATGCAAAGGGTGTCATGCAGGAGGGAAGAGGGCTGAGAGGGAGAACACTGTTGGGAAGATGGGTGGGCGATGTTTAGAGGGAGAGGAGAGAGAAAGAAAAGGGAAGAGAAGTATGAGAGGGTGGAAAATGAGGTATAGAGAGGGGGAGAAGATGGAAATGGACTGGGAAGGAGTAGAGAAAGGAAGTGAGTTAAAGGTGGGGAAAATGAAGGGAAGGGAAGGTAGCATGGTGTGGTGCTTAAAGAGAGGAAGACTCAGTACGAAGTATGAGAGAGACCAGGAATAAATACTGTATATGTATAATGGAAAGCGACTGAAGGATATGTGTCAGGAAAGGAGGCTGTGCATTTGTAACTCGTATTTCAAACACAAAGATGCACATAAATATACATGGTACAGAGGGAACAGGGATCATGTTGAAAGGAGCCTGATCGATTACGTGCATGTAGAGAGGTCGATGCTGGGAATGGTTACTGATACGAGTAACTACAAAGAAGCAAGGTACGGCATGATTGGATGAAGAGGTTAAAAGAGCATTGGAAGAAATGAGAAAGAAGTGGCTAGAGTGGTTACAGGACAGAGGCTCAACTGAAGTAAGAACTGAATATACTGAGAGCAAGAAGCACGTAAAGAGACTAGTGAAGAGGAAAAGGGGGGTAAATGATGCTCTAGGAAGAAAAATGGATACAAATTACTCTGAAAATAGGAAGTTGTTCTGGAAAGACGTAAGGTAATGTAGAAGTGACAGCGGAAGGAAGTGTGAAAGTGTGAAGGATGTAAGTGGTAGATTATTAACCCATGTGGATGAAGTAAGGACCAGAAATAAAGAATATTTTGAGAGCCTGATGAATGGGAATAGAGAGAGCAGAGCCGCTGTAAACATGGCTGATTTTGGGGGGGTGCCGAGAGGAATGCAGTGATAGGAAACGTGACACTCGCACAGGTGAAGAACGCTGTGAAACGGCTGAATAATGGGAAAGCAGCTGGGGTTGATGAGGTGTATGCAGAGATGATTAAGTGTAGTGGAGAGAGTGGAATGAAATGTTTGTTGGAGATATGTACGAAGGCATGGATAAGTGAACCTGTGTCAGCAGAGTGGAAAAAAGCTGTGATTGAACCCTTGTAAAAAAATAAAAGTGAGCGGAGTGAGTGCAAGAATTATCGTGGCATAAGTTTATTGAGTTTGGTAGGGAAGGTATATGGAAGAATTACCAAGGAGAAAGTAAGAGAGATATCAGAAGTCCTGGTGAGTGATGAACAGGGTGGATTTAGGAGTGGTAGAGGATGTGTGGATCAAATGTTTGCAGTAAGACAGATAGTGGAGAAGGCTTGTGAGAAGGAGTATAAGGTGTTTATGGCATTCGTGGATCTGCGAAAAGCATACGACAAAGCAGACAGAGAAGGACTGTGGAAGGTGTTGCGCATGTACGGTGTAGATGGTAAGCTGCTAGGTGCTGTCAAGATTTTTTATAATGGTAGTGAAGCATGTGTAAAGGTAAATGGACATCTAAGTGCACGATCGATGTGGGCGTGCAACAAGGTTGTGTAATGTCCCCATGGTTGTTCAGTATATAAATGGATGGGGTGATGAGAGAAGTAAAAACACGCGTAATGGACAGGGGGATGGCGTTGGTAATGAATGGTGATGGATGGAATATCTCAAATTTACTGTATTCAGATGATACAGTACTGTTTGCAAATACCGGACAAGAGCTTGGTAAACTAGTGCAGAGTTTTGTTGATGTCTGAGAGCGTCGAGCCTTGAGGGTAAATGTAGGAAAGAGTAAAGTGCTGGTTATTCAGAGCGTAGGTGACTCCTAGTGCGATGTTACAGTGAACAGTGAGAGATTAGAGCCGGTGAGAGAGTTCAAATACCTGGGTACAGTGATACAAAAGAGAAGCAAATGTGCAAAAGAAGTGGAAAGTAGAGTTACTCATGGATGGAAAGTTGCTGGTGCAATGAAGTTCTTGATAAGAAATAGAGACTTGAGTGCTGCAGCTGCATGAGGCTTACATGAAGGAGTGTTAGTGCCAACTTTAATATATGGATGCGAGACTATGATGTGACATGAAAATGAAAAGTCAAGAGTGAGAGCAATTGAGAGCAATGGAGATGGGACTGCTGAGGAATGTATGTGGAGTACAGACAGTGGATAGGATACAAAATAATGTCATTCGTGAAAGATGTGGAGTGAAGAAGTCTGTGGAAGCCAGAATCGAAGAGAGTGTACTGAGACGGTATGGTCATGTGGAGAGAATAGATAACAATAGAGTGGTGAAAAAGGTATACCTGAGCGAATCTGAAGGAAGGAGAAGGCGAGGTAGACCAAGGAGAAGGTGGAGAGATATGGTGGATGAGTGTGTGAGGAAGAGAGGTATGGAAGTCGGTGAGACTAGGGGACTGACAAGAGATCGAGCTGGCTGGATGAATATTGAGAGGAGGAGTGCGTGAGCAGGGATTTGGCACCCTTTTTAACATGACGGCGTCCGGGTTGACTCTGTCGAATACATTTATGTGAAGCTACAGATGGTGAATGTTTTTGGCGTATCCTATAGAGCTAGGATTCCGGGGACTTGAATGAAGACTGAATGGAAACGTGGCCCATTGCACTGGACAAATCTGGGCTGTCTGGACGTTGCTACTCCTCATCCTGTCGTAGGGTGAGAAAGGAGGTCCGGATGATGATATGTTTGAAGTTTGTGCATAGCTGTAGGGTGGATAGTTAGGGCATCATAAGTTGAATAAATCTTTTACTACAAGGACTTATTCTTAATGTAAATAAAGTGGACAGGTAGGATTAAAAAAAAATGCCTTTAAAGCAAAAACGCTGAAGAAACTCTTTCGTCATATCGTCAGGGATGAAAAAGTGTTCATGGGAAGTGTGATGGAACATGAGTTATCAGGTGGTGTATGAAAGGTGTGATGGTACATGGCAGGTGTTGTGGTGCATGAGAGGTGTGGCGGTGTGTGGAAGATGTGATGCATGGGAGGGTATTAAGTGTAACGTGGGTTTGACGTGAGTGTAGGGAGTTGTGTGTGTGTGTGTGTGTGTGTGTGTGTGTGTGTGTGTGTGTGTTTTACAGTTACGCAGAGTGAAAGAATATATGGCTGGCAGGAGCAAAATTTGTCCTTTACAAGGAAAACTATAAAAAAATGAACAAGGAAATATCCTTAGTTAAGACCCTTTCATTTCGAGATGTTTGTATTTTGAGCCTAAACGACTTGAGGTTATAAGCAGTAGGAAAAAGCGGGCTGAGGAAGACAGTTTCAGAGATAAAAGTACCAGTTAATTCCTGCATTACAGACGCAGAGAGGAAAGCGGTGTAGATCGTATGAGGTATGTGAGATCTGCGATGTTTGAGGATTTGTATGGTGGGAGGTGTGTGATGCAGTAGATACAGATGTGTGAGGTATCAGGAACGAGGTTCATGTAGTGGGAGGTGCGACCTATGAAATATGATGTATTTGGTGTAAACTGTAAAGTGTAAGAGTTGTGAAGAGTGAGATGTCATGTGTGTGAGGGGGAAGAGGGCAAAAGGCATGTAAAACAATGTGAGTGAGAGCGTGGTAAGAATTTAGTGTGTGCGTCATCCCGGATGTTGCATCGAAGGGAAAGTGTGAAGGTGGGTGGGATGTGGAAGGGAAAGTATGGGAAGGTGGGAGTGGGAGGGTGCGAGAGGGCGAGTGTAGGAATGTGAATGTGGGAGAAACATTGTGAGAGGACTGTGAAGTGTGGGAAGATGAGTGTAAAGGAGAATGAGTGTGAGGAAAGGATACAACGGTGGGTGTGAGGGTGTGGGTTCGGAGAAAAGGGGGTGTGGAAGGGTGTCGGTGATAGGATGAATGTAGGAGTGTGGAGAAGCATGGGTGAGGGAATGTGAGAGGGAGAGAGTGTGAGTGTGGCTGTGAGTGGATGTGGCACTTTGAGTGTAAAGAATGGAAGTGGGAGGGGGAGTGTGAAAGGCAGAGGGTGGGGCATGAGTGTGGAGGGGGTGAGTATGGGAGTGTAAGTTTGGGAGTGTAGGTTTGAGAGTCTGGATATGAAGGAGAATGGGAGTGAATGAGTAGTGTGAGCAACGGCAACGCGGTCCAGAGCTGGCTCAAACTTGGGTCATTTTGACTGGGAATCCGGCACTCTATCAACCGTGCCACCAGCTAGGTACGTGTGTGTGTGTGTGTGTGTGTGTGTGTGTGTGTGTGTGTGTGTGTGTGTGTGTGTGTGATGCTTGGTATAGATGGGGACAGGGAAGAAAAAATTAGGATAAAAAAAAAAGGAGTGGAAGAAGAGATATGTGGAATGAGAAAACAAAGAGATAATGTAATGGAGGAGAAAAGAAAAGGACAGCAGTAGTATGGGAAGAGGCCATGCGTGTGTCCGTGATGGCCAGTGTCAGTGGTGTTCCTAAAAACAGCTTCCTCCATTACTCATGCCAGGTTCTCTTGTTCAAGATGCTCTCACTTTAGGCCAGTCCCTCACCCACTCACCTCCTTCAATCTCCTGACACCCCAGTTTCTTTGCTTCTTTTCTACCTCTCTTCGTTTTCCATCCCTAAGGGGTAAAAATCAGCACGATGGTAATTTCTGATAGTAATGATGGTGGTGTCGATTATTATAATTATGATGATTCCTTTATCAACTGGAATTCTCCATTTATATATTTCTAATCTACCGTTAACTTTAATTTAACCTAATCTAATCCACTTCCAATCATCTTTAAATATTCTCTTAATTTTCACTCTCCATCTTCATAGCTTTATTACTTTTATATACCAATCATTTTTAATTCCACTGCAGTAAATTTTTTTAATTATTTCAACTTGTTTTTTACTAATTACTATATATCTATTTACGGTAAGAACACTCGAGGCAGATACTGAAGGCTAGATCACACCCGTCCGAAATGATAAAGCGGAAGAAAAAGTGTTGGCGTGTCTGCGGCTTAATTCCATCATAATAACTCATACGAAACCATATATCGAAAGTCGCTTTCCACCGCACTGTGACATCTGTAATGCAATGTTATCTGTCGGGCATCATGCTGTTCTGTCAGCTATTTATCCGTGAACGTGTTTCACTTATTAATTACTGCGGCGCAGCAGACGTCCCCTCCACCCTTTCCACCATCCTGGGTGATGGGGACATTGTTATGACTGATAAATTGATGGCTTTCTTGAGAGAAACCGGAATGATCAGAGTGATGTGAATTTTTTACTGTATGGTTATGGTTTTTCTCAACCGTAAATATGTATATATTGTACTATTAATTCGGGTTGTCAATTAACATACTTGAAATAGGTCCTCCTTCCCACTGATCTATTTCTAATATAGATGTCCCCTACATTAAACTCCGTTCTTCGCCTGACAGACGCCAGCTGATGAGTGCAAGTGTGAAGTATAGAAAGGTACTGGGCATTTTCAATCAATGGTGTTCCGTTGGGTGAGGCACTTCACTTTTTGTATATATGTAAATTCCTTATGCGATCTTGTAACAGCTATCGTAATTAGGATCGACAGTTAACGTATATGGAACAGTTCCTGACTCCTCTGGTTCTCTTTCGTATATTGATGTATCCTATATTATTGTCTGCCTTGACTGGCAGTCAGCAAGTGATGAGTACGGGTGTGTAGTGTAGAAAGGCATTACATATCTGCAGTAGATGGTGTTCTCTTGGTCAAGGTATTTTTACCATTATTGTAGGTTTAGCTATTTGTATAATTAGGATTTAGTATACTGTAGGGTAGCAATTTGTCTACAAGGATATTAGTTTTAGTATAGTATTATATATATATATATATATATATATATATATATATATATATATATATATATATATATATATATATATATATATATATATATATATATAACTTGAAAAGAGCACATAAGAATGTTTATACCCCTTTTTAAAGTTTTTTTTTTTTTGGGGGGGGGGGGAAACGTTTCGAATTTTCCCATGAATGAAAATATATCACCGAACTGGAAATTCGATCAGGTTAATATCAGACCGATTTTCAGGATGCTAGATGAATTTTCTGATTTATGGTGAATCTTTCTTTGGACACAGATCCGAGTCTAAAGAACTGGTTGGACATTATCAGGTTGATGCGGATCCGCATCCAAAGACCGTGACAGTGTTAAACATAAAGACTGCAATAAAGTTAACAATGAATTCGTTATAAATGATCCCCATAGGTTGAATGCATAATTATCAGAATAATGACATGAGGAAAATGCAGTGTAACATATTCTACGAATAATACTTAAATGAGCATCAGCACATACTTTGATGGTGATTAAAACAAATCAGTCAAGTCCCAGTCCTGGCATATCTTCCTTTGTGGCCAGGCTACAGGTTGAAGGATCTCGTGAGTTATTGTCGGTATCTGACTTTTTCTTGTAAGCTTCCACTGTGTCAATGTTCTTAATGACCTCCTCAGGCAACTCATAGGTATGGCAGCATTTTCCTTGCCATTGCAGACCATACTTTATAGCTTCGTGCACTTTCATACACTTTGCACTCATTCTATTCCTAGGTTTTTACTTTACAATGCTCATTTGGTTTAATACATGCTCAACATCAGCATTAAAATGAAGTAATGGGAGTACTGATAAAGTTAGGTTAGCAAGATCTCTGTATGGATTTTCCCTACTGGCATCTTTGTAATCTGCAACTTCTGCCCAAAGCTGAAATGTGTCTGAAGCTTGTTTCAACACCATGTAGTGTAATTTTCTCAATTGAATGTCTATGCAGGTGAGAGCACTTTCGTCACCAACAACCATCTTATCCAAGTCCAGAGTCCCTAAGGGTTTAACTGGTTGCAGATATTCACTTTCACTTAGTGACCACAAGACACGAATGTCATCTGGCAAGTGATTATGCAGTTGCTTTACAACTTCAATGAAAAACTGGATACACCTGTTACGAATACCTGCCTCATCAGGAAACTTGCAGTCCTTTATTTTTCCCTCATATTCAAAACCAAAATAAGGGTGTGGATAAAAGAAACTTGCTACTGTGCCACTTTCTGTTCATTTTTTTTTTCCTGGGACGAAGATCTTAGACCACAGGGACCCAACCAGCGGAAGCTAATCATTCGGTAAATTTGTCGGATCATTCTCCTTCTGCTTCAATATTTTCTTGACATACTGAACTTCAAAAAGAATGTATTTTAAAAAACAAAATAAACACATAGTTTTTCGTAACATAAAGGTTTGACTAAAGGAGTTCAGCAGTATAACAGCGCTCTTTCTATGCAAATTCAAAATAAGTTTTGAGCTCAATTCACTGGTAGAGAACTCTGACTGTGGCAACTTCTGTCACCAACCATTGTGTCTGACTTAATTACATTAGTTTTAAAAGGGTGTGTCCTTCATTACTTAAGCAATAAAGCTCCATGTACCTTATTTGTCTCAAAAGACGAGTCTGCCAATCAGTTGAAAGTCTCTCTGAATAAAAAATTGAGGTTCCGTGGCAGATGATCACTTGCAGCATAAGAGGCTACAATTGTCAGTGAATGACACACATCTGATCAGCAGTAACAGCGAGACTTCCGTCTTTAGTTTTACATAAACACCATTATTAACACCTGTCATCACTGATGCGTTGTCCGTCCCATTTGCTTAACGTTCCTGCAAGTCTAGATCGTTAATTTCTAAAGACAGTTTTATGGCATCACACACTGTATCAGCATTGCACTCGTTGAGTTCAATTGTATCCAAAAGCGTCACTTCAGCTTTCTCCCTTTTATCAGATTAATATCTACTGGCAATACCTAATAAGCTCGTCACAGAAATGTCATTACATACATCAACCAGTACTTTAAAATTTCTTTCACCTATATCAACTCTCAGTTCGTTGAGGAAGTGAAGGGTAATTAAATTACAGACAACTGCACTATGTTTCATATCTACATCCTTTGCTGTCACTGAAACATACTTTGTACATCACTGATAAGTGGTCTGCTACTCGTAATGCACAGTATTCTGCGATGAACAGAGCTACTTGCCCCTCTTATTTTCTGATGTAGTTGCTTCTCTTAAAAAATGGAAAAATTCTTTGCCCTTCAGAAATAAATGGTTCCTCTGGTTTTCTGCGTTCGGTAGTGTTTTAGTGCTTTTTCACTTTCACTTAATTTTTCACTCAAGGGACACTTTCAGTATTTGCAACAGTTCTTAGTGTCATCTCCTTCGAGTCCAGCAAGCCACTTATTTTTTCAAGTCAAAGAGCCACTTGGCTTGAAAACGCTAACTTTACTACTTGCTCATTAGAACAGGGTGGTCATGTTGAGTGGCACAATATCCAGGACACAAACGATTGCAATGGCTGATGTGTGCCCATTTTTATACTAACTATTCTTTCTCTAGCTGAAGTACGTAGATTATTTGTTACCCGTCCCCGCACCGGAGAGGCCCGGGGACGGGTACTGTTTTCACTCGGTTTGTCTGTTTGTCTGTCTGTCTCTCTGTTAACAACTTTACGCGAAAACTACTGGTATGATTTTGACTAAAATTACAGGGATGATAGGCTACGACCTTCTGATCACCTGATTAGAGTTTGGGCCAAAATGGACCAAGGGCTAGGCTGTCGGCCCCAAAAATGTAAAAAAAAAAAAATGTAAAAAAAGTTTTGTTTTGTTTTTGTTTTTTTCGCCATAACTCCTTTCAGATTTGCAGTATCGACATGAAACCAAAACCTAAAGGTGCATCTTTCATCAGGGGTGTCACCCACCAGTTAACGGTAGGGGGGGTCAGTGTCAGGCGGATCAGGTCTAAAACTTCAAATGGGCGTAAAATCGTCAACTTAACCCGATTTACTCCAAATCTGATATGCGACATCTTTGGCTAGGTATCCTGTTGTGGTTATACATCAGCACTAAAATGACTGCTGGGGACGGGTTTGCTGTGCCTTGGCACCGCTTCTTGTCCTTACATTGGTTTGGTAAAAAAATCGCCCAAAATTTCGCCAAACAACAGAGAAAGTAGCTATGTGTGCCCTTCAAAAAGTTCTTCGCCTCTCCCAGAAACACAGGGGAGTAACCACAACTTTTGGGTATGACTGTATACTGTATAGACTCATTTGACTATTTGCAAGAACGTAGGTCTTTGTCTTTATTTGTCTGCAGGTGAGGTTCTTTGAAATATAGTAGGTTTGAGTAAAACCATAGTCCACGTTAAAGAAGTGGGCTGCTGAATTCAAGAGGAGCAGAGAGAGCAACGACAATGACCAACAACCGGGATGCCCTATATCATTGACCACAGACACCCAAGTGGAGTCCATTCACTGCATGGTCCTGAATTAGGGACGTTTTTTGGTGCAAAAGATAGCCAACTCTGTGAACACAAGTGTTGGCTCAGTGCACACTGTTTTGACTGACACCTTGGGTATGAGCGAGCATGCTGTCAGCAAGATGGGTGGCCAGAATGTTGACACTAAACCAGAAGCCGACCAGACTGGAAACTTCAAGGACACTTTTGGCTCGTACCCAGGCTGATTCAGCTAATTTCTATGGGAAATTTGCTACCCAGGATGAGTCATGGGTTCACAACTTTTAACCTGAATCAATGAATCAAGCAAGCATTGCACCAGCCACGACGATTCTCCACCTCACCTCAAATTCAAACAGGTGGCATCTGCCGGCAAGGTGATGTCCTTAGTGTTTTGGGACACTGAGGTCTCATAATGGACTACTTGCAAAAGGGTCAAACCATCAATGGGGTCCATTGTGCATCAGATTTACGACATTTGAAAAAAACAAGGAGAAATGGAGAGGAAAGCTGTTTGTTGTTGCTGCAGGACAGTGCCCCTGTCCACAGAGTACAGGTGACATTGGCTGAAGCAGTCAACTGTGGCTCTGAACTGTTGCCTCATGCTCCTTACTCACCCAGTTTGGCACTATCTGACTTCTACCAGTTTCCTAAACTGAAAGCCTACCTGCGAGGTCACTATTTTTGAAGTGATAATGAAGTCATCCATGTTGGTGAGCATACTCGGAGGCTAAAGACGCAATCTTCATCCACGAGAGGGTAGCGATGCTTGAACGTCAGCAGACCAAGTGCATTGCACATAGAAGAGACTATGATGATAAATAATACATTAGCAATCTTTCTCCTGTGACGCTTTTAGTGTGAGTCTGAGAACTTTTTGAAGAACCCACGGAAAGTACAGCCAAACAATAGGGAAAGTTGCGGAAATGTTGCCAATTCACTAAACGGCAGAAAAAGTAGCTGAGTGATATTGAAAGTCCCCTTACCTATCAACAAAATAGCCAAGTTGACAACTCTGCCACAATTACAGGTACCACCACTTACTGCTGAACAAAGTCGTCTATTGGTTGCATCACTGCAATAACAGACTGGACTGTAGATACACAACCTCTCTCTCTCTCTCTCTCTCTTAAAAGACGAAACTCCATGGAAAGGCCCCACCGCTTCTTCCACGTGCGCATAATGTAACATCACTGGGGACAATAATCAGGGTCCAAAACCTCTTCAGAAAATATCAGCTAACATGAAACTGAAACTGGTCCACTTGTTACCCAGTTCAAACCATCCTGCAAAATTTTAATAAAAAATATTTTTGAAGTTCTAGCTGCACTACACGCACACACACACACACACACACACACACACACACACACGCACATACATACACACAAAACACACACACACACACACACACACACACACACACACACACACACACACACATCAATATATAATTATAGATATATTTATACATATATATATATAGATATATATATATATATATATATATATATATATATATATATATATATATATATATATATATATATATATATATATATATATATATATATATATATATATATATATATGTACCCCCCCCAACAGTACGTCTACCCCCGATGTATATATGCCCCCCCCCAAAGCATACATGCCCCCACAAAACATGCAGACCTAGCACTCGTTCCCAGAGCCCAAGCCTGGGCGAAGGTGTTACTGCGTCATTTCTGAGCAGACACTCAAGAAGGGCAGACTATTTTTGTCAGAGCTCGTAATAAATTCCTTAACTAGCTGTTTGTACACGGAGTTTCTATCACCAAAGTATTGCAAGTTACATTTGGTAGCAGCGGTGTTTCGGACCATCAGATTCTGACCGCCTCCTACACTATTTAGTGACACCAACAGATACCCGACGTCTCGCATCTCACAGCCTCACCCCTCCTCAGTGCCTCTCGTGGTGTAATAACCAGCTGTGCCTCCAGGTGTACAATTTCTCTCACCAGTGCTCACCTCTCAAACAACCCCACCCACACACCTTGTTCCTGACTGCAAGTGTCACCATCGCCGACCTACGCACCTGTTTCACTTGTTCCCAGCACCTGTTCCGAACTCATCATAAATCCTGCCCCCACAGTGCCACTTATCACTGTCTGCCAACCGCCATTCTCTGAATTTGCAACTCAACAGCTCTACACCTGCATTGTACTAACATCTGCCCTCACCCCCACCACCGGCCCCGACGCCGCCACACCCTGCCCTCACATGTAGTCTGCATTAAGTGAGCCTCCTAGGACCGCAACTCCCTGCCGGTGACTCATCAGAGCGTCTCTTCCCGTCTCGACTTAAGCCCAGCGAGAAGCTCCGCCTCTTCTAAGACTCATCCAACATATCGCTCCAGTCTCGTCCCCAGCTACTCTCATCTCCGACCAGCTGTCCCTCCAGCGCCGCCCCACCCCGCCCAGCCCCAGCCCTGCTATGCCCAGCCACACCTGCACGTCATACATCTCGTCAATCCCGTCTCTACTGTGTAACTAGAGTATACCTTACCCTTCTATAGAGATTATCATCGATTTTCTCTACAGATTGGATATTTTGTAAATATTCCATCTCACTTCCATTACCCCGTTTTCATCTTCACCTACGTTATTTATTATCCATCTCATCCTTCGCCTTTTATTTAAACCCTCCATCCCCTCACCTTCATTCATTTTCACACCTACTCATGTATTACATTCTCTCATCTTTATATTATACATTTCCACCTACATATCCATCTTCATCCTTCATCTCATCTTCCATTAACCGCTTAACACCAGCCCTCTCGACCCGGAAACATCACCTGATCATACACCGTCTGCCGACTCTAACACGATCACTCACTTAAGAAGTGGCAAAGAATACCACCGACCTGTACCTCAGACTCCCGTTTCACTTCCCGCAGAACCACTTACTACCCATCCTACACTCGTACATCCAGATACCTCTTCCTCTACCCCTACCTCTACACTCCCTTCTTCTTCCTCTACTCCTTCCCCTATCGTTCACTCTCCTGCCTCACTTCATACCCCGTCTTGCTCGCCCTTAACTACCACTACCTTCTCTCTCTCCCACTCCTCTCCTTCCGCCACTTCCGCACTTCCAGCCATGGCCCCCCCCCCCACAGTCTATCTATCTCGACGATGCCAATCGTCCCAAATTCACCGGCCAGGACCCAACTTGATCTGTCTGTGATTTCCCCAGAGAAGTCGAAACCAACATCCGCAATCGGCAGATTACCAATGAATCACTCAAAGTAGCCTACCTCATGGATCGCTTGCACCACGGCAAATCGGACATCGGATCCGCGATCCGTGCAGGCCATTTTGATAACATTAATATCTTTGCTGATTTTCGTACGGAGCTCATCAGCCTTTGTTGCCAGCATTCAAATACCGCATCTCTCATGGGATTCATTAATCTCCTAAACCAAATGGATGAGGACTTGAGGGTCCCAGCACAACATGCCAAGCTCCACGAAGCTCCTGCCGCCATGAAAGCAACTAGTAGCGAGATGCTCCAATTACTGGTAGGCACGAAATGGTTAGAAGACAAATATGGCGTTCCAGTGGTTTCACTCACCAACTTTGCTGACTTAATTGGTTACCTGAGATTCCTTCACTGGCTTACTCTTACACAGCGAGAGCTAGCCTTGGAAATAGGTTTCAATCCAGGAGATAAAATTATTCAGGTCACTAAAGCCATTCATGAAAGAACAGGTTCGAACTACATGCGTCAGGGCACCACCCAACCCTTGGTCTCCTCAGTCTGTCACACCTCCACTACCCCAGACCAATCTCGCTCCCGTCCCACCACACGAGGCAGACCTGCTACGCATCATTCTCCTACCGCAGGTCGTGATCATTCTAGCGTCCGACGGAACAGACAATCTTCGATACTTTGCTGGCACTGTGGTCATCCTGGACATCGAGAATCCAGTTGCGACCGTAAATACAGACGTTCTCACTCCCAAACCAGACAGCATACGCCTTCCCGCTCCCGTCATCCAAAATGCAAATACCACAAATCCAGCACAACTCACACCACTGAGGACTGTCGTTACCTCAACCGCCACCAGTCGGAGGAAGTGCCGCGCCCGTATCGGCCCAATATCACGTAGAACCGGAAACCTAACTCCCCATCCGCCATGTTGGTCCCATAACATCCTCGGGTTTAGTCATTCTTGGATGCAGTCATGACATACCAACGTCATTCTTCTTGGACACAGGATCTATAGTAAATCTGATCTCTGACAATTCCTTACATATTATTCAACGACATCACAACCACGTCAGTTTCCTAGAACCACCAGACATTCGCCTATGTGGTGTCGAAGGCTCAGAGTTTAAGGTTAAGGGAAGAGTCACCCTAGAAGTCAAACTACACAGAGATTTGCCCCCTATCCCGATTAACTTTCATGTCACTAATGACTTGCAGTATCCCGCAGATGCCCTTATTGGTTTCTCCACCATGGCACAACACTCCATTGCATTATTACCTGCCTGTGGTAGTATAGACATTTCTGGATTCCCAGTATACAGTATGGAATGTCCCCGTCCTGTTCTTACGATCAAATCAGTCCTTCAGTTACCTCTGTCCCTGTCACTACCAAAAAGTCCAGACCAGCCCAAACCACCACCATCATCATCTGAGAATACAGAGATCATTCCTTTACTGACTGCGAGCAAGGACATAAATTCTTCAGTGTCTACTGATACATCCTCTCAGCCTTCGTAAATGGCTCTTACCTTCTCTCCCGACAACACTATTGCTGACTCAGACATGTCTCAGTTACCTACCTCACACAGTGTGAATGATCTCCAACATGCAGAGACGAAACGTGCAGTAATGAATATGTGCACAATTTTGTTACTGCATGAGTTCACCAAAGTCTCTGTTTGTGTTGCCGGTGCGAAAGAAGGAGTGGATGTACTAACACTACCTGAGACGTGTTGTGTGAATGGCTTGACTTATGAGTCAGCGTGGTGTACGGTCTTAGAGGACAGTTTATGCTACCTGTACTTGCTCAATGTCACAAATGCTCCACTAAAACTTAAAAGTGGTGTAAAGATTGGAGACTTCCTAGTATACCCAGCGGCTGTAAAGGTGTGCCAGGATTCCTCAATTCCTACTATTCAGACTGATGATAGTACGCCAATTGGTGTATGTACTATTAACTCTACGGGATCTGCGCCTACATATTCACCCGATATGCTCTCACATCTCACTTGCACGGATTTCCCAGAAAATACGCCACAACTCCTCGACCTTCTGACCTCGTACAGAAACGTGGTTGCCTTACCTGGTGAACCGATGGGCAGAACAAACCTTGTCAAACATACGATTGAACTACTACCAGGAACTCAGCCGATTTACATACCAGAGTATCGATTTACTCACAGCCAGAGAAAGCAAACAGATCAAATGGTACAGAACATGTTAGACCAGGACATTATTGAACCCTCCGTCAGTCCATGGAATAGCCCACTTTTCTTAGTACCAAAGAAGGACGGCAACGTTAGACCAGTAGTCGACTATCGTAAGGTCAATTCTGTCACCGTTCCAGACCTTTTCCCTTTACCCGTCCTCACTGATTTGCTAGAATCTCTTGGTGAAAATAACGTAGTCTTTTCATCTTTAGACCTCCTCAGCAGTTACTGGCAGGTCGAAATGGAAGAGGCCTCTCTCTCAGTTACAGCCTTCAGCACCCCTTCCGGACATTTTCATAAATGCTCCTTCTGTGTTCATGCAACTTATCCATTCAGTCTTCAGCGGTATGATGGGACACTCTCTTTTTGCTTACCTAGATGATATCATTGTTGTGAGTAAATCCATCCCTGACCATTTTACCAAGCTCCAGGAAGTCTTTGAACTCCTCCAGCTCGCAGGCCTGAAAATCAATCTCAGTAAATGTGACTTCCTGCGAAAGAAAATCAAATTCCTAGGCGATGTCGTAGATGCACAAGGCATTCATACTAATGAATATAAAACTAAAGCGATGACTAACTTCCCAGAACCTACCACTACCAAAGCTGTACGAAGTTTCCTGGCCCTCAGTGGCTATTATTGTAGATTCATACAAGATTATGCAAAGATCGCCGTTTCTCTAACCCATTTACTTAAGCAGAATGTGCCCTTTGTTTGGACTAACGACCAGTCACAGGCTTTCCAAAAGCTAAAGACAGCTCTTGTAAATGCCCCTGTTCTAGCATTCCCTGATTATACCAAACCCTTCCTTCTCTGCACAGACGCCTCAGGCACTGGACTTGGTGCTGTTATGATGCAACTCAATGAAGCATCAAGGAAGCGCGTAATAGCATATGCTAGTTGCACCCTTACAACTGCTGAACGTAACTACAGTGTCACAGATCTCGAAGCGCTAGCGATAGTCTGGTCTTTGAAACATTTCAGAGATATAGTCTATGGTTATCCACTGCATATCCAAACAGACCATCTTCCACTATGTGATTTGTTCAAGAACCGCAACCTAACAGGTAGGCTAGCTAGATGGTCCGTCATCATCCAGGACTTCAATCTTACTTTTCAATATGTACCAGGCAACTTGAATGTAGTCGCAGACGCACTATCACGTCACGTAGCAGCAGCTGTAACATCACTGCAGCCCGAAGTAACTGAAAACACTACACTAACGTCAGAAGTTGTTCGAAACTTTCAGCGCCAAGACCCCATATGGTCCAAAGTCATTTATTTCCTAGAATCTGGCGATGCCTCGACCTTACCTACTCTGCCAGTATCACTAGATGAGTTCATGCTAGATGATCATCTCTTGTATAGGAAAACACTACCAACAGGAAAAGACATGCCCAATCGTGTGAAGTACACCTATTTGTTGTCCCCACTGCCCTGATACCAACGGTTCTTCACATTGTTCATAATACCCCTCAAGCTTCCCATCCAGGTAAAGACCAATGCTTGCACCAAGCACGTCTCAAATACTATTGGCCAACCATGCGCTGCGATATCAATGCCCACTGTGACTCTTGCCTCCCCTGCCACCGTCACAAAGGATCAACCAGCTTACCTGCACCGCTCTTACAATACCCAATCCCATCACGACCATGGGAAACTGTCTCAATCGATCTTTTAAAACTACCTCTCACGGAATCCGGCACTGAGTACTTGTTCGAAGCGGTCGACCACTTCTCCCGCTACTGTGTCCTCGTACCCCTCTCTGACAAGACCGCGAAGAGTGTTGCACGTGCCTTTGTAGATCACGTAATTTGCCCGTTCAGTACCCCTCATACCATTCTTACTGACAACAGTACAGAGTTCAACAGTAGCCTTCTAGATGAGATCTGTCGCCGCTTTCATATCAGTAAGTGCAATGTCGTGCCTAACCATCCGGCTTCCAATGACCTTGTAGAACGCCACAACCGAAAAATCTTAGAGTGCCTTAGACATCTAGGCTCCCATAGTTCGTCCTGGGATGACTGGATTCCCCAAGTGGCATCCTCAATCAATAGCTCCATCAATGCATCCATTGCCGAATCTCCCTTCTTCGTCCTCTTTGGTTTTGACAAGGACCTCCCATACTCTCTCTTATCCTCAAAGCCAGAACCCATCTACAACATGGATGATTATGTTAAACTAAAATTGGCCAACTTCCAGACAATCCACCAGTATGTCCAATCCACTTTGGCGTCCTCTCAGGAGGACATGCTGCAGCACCAACATAAATCCGCCTCTCCTATCACTATCAATGTAGGCGATCTTGTCTTTGCTCATCCCCATACGCGTTCCTCTAAGTTGGATGACAAATTTACAGGACCCCACAGCGTCCTCACTCAACAAGGCAACAAATTTCACCTCCAGGACCTGTCCACTAAGGACACCAGATGGGTCCACGTCAATGACTTAAGGCTAGCACCCCATGGTCTTGTGTTGGAAGAGTCACTTACACAACCTCCTGACCCCCCTTCCCCTCCACACATCCCTCAATCTCCACCATCTCCACCTATCCCTCAGTCTCCTTCATCTCCACCTACACCTACTCATTCATCAACCAATCAATATCGGTCCAAACTGCGCTCTGCCCATCAACCTCTTCAGGACCTCTCCCATTAACTCTACCCTGATTTTCTAGGTGCGATGTTAGCGATCTACCTGCTGCCAGTGCTGACCCTCCTGGGGTCTGGGTCGGGTCAGGACGATGGTGGAGTACGTCCCGGGGCCTTGGTCGGCTCAGGAGGCGAGGTAGTCTCCCTGTGCTACGATCTTGAGCCCCGGGCCGACATAGCCATTGCCCTACCTGCCTACGCGCACCAACTCCACGGAATCAAGACCCATCTCACGGCCATCATGGG
This sequence comes from Coenobita brevimanus, assembly GCF_032717465.1. NCBI lineage: Eukaryota > Metazoa > Arthropoda > Malacostraca > Decapoda > Coenobitidae > Coenobita > Coenobita brevimanus. The sequence continues at coordinate 17,956,144 of NC_137030.1, read as the reverse complement.
GACACACAACCCAAATCAGTATCTCTATAACCTTTTCCTGCCACTCTCCTGGCAATTGCAATACATAAGTAACAAATTCACTGAGCTCAATGACACTTTTTCCATTCAGACACCAGTTGGTCATAACGTGTGAAACGAGTTCTCTTCGACTTCGGAGGTGAGATTCTAAGTGGCTTGTTTGGCGTTGCTACAGCCCGTGACATTTCTGGCTTCAAATCTGATCTCGCTCATTTAGCTTCAGCCCTAGAGTCCCAATGCCGAGTCATCAAAATCCAACACACTATGTTACAGAAGATTATGGCCCACCTAAATGAAGTAACGTCCACTCTAAACAACTTCACCGATATCTTACGACAACACCTTTCAGATCTCAATGTTATCTCTCAGTTCTTCTACCTCAAACTCAACATGGATAATCTCCAACTGGCCATTGACTCTCTCCTGCCTCAAGTCTCTACCTTGGTTCGTATCCTGGTCGATGCTATAAATGGACGTGTCACTGCCGACTTAGTACCTGTCTCAGCTCTCCATTCTGTCCTGGAATGGGCTCACTCCACCTTCGGTCAATCCCAAGTCCTCCCCTACTCCTCCCTCGAATATTATTATCCTCTTCTCGAAGCCACTCTTCTCACCAAATACGTCGTCGTCCATATTCCTCTCCATTCTGCCATAACCTTTAACCTTTTCCACATCATTCCATTCCCTTTCCGCCTCAACATCTCCTTGTTACAGGTATCTGTTCCTTCAGAATATTTCCTCCTCTCCCATGATCATCTTTCAGTTGCCTTCCTTTCTTCCACAGACCTCCAGAATTGTTCGTCCCTTACTCTGACCTCTTGTCTCTGTGCTGCCCACCTTTTCGCTATCTTCCCTAGCAGCGCTACACCCTGTGAGTCTGCTTTAGTTCGCAACCATTCCATCTACTCGGCCTGTTTCCTTGTACCTGCTCCTGAACTCCCGGTCCACCATGCTTACCTCAACCATGTCCAGTACTTCTTCTTTGCTGTTCCCATCTCTGTCACAATCATGTGTCCTGGTTCTTCGGTTCGATCCGTCCCCACTAGTGGTCTCTACAAAGCACCAGACTATTGTACCGTCAAATCAGAGTCCGTCATCACTTACGCCACTCGCTATCACCAAGCTGTCTGTAAACACTCCTATGACATCTTTCAAACAATCGACATGCCTTCAACCCTACCATCTGCCATCATTACCGTCACCTCCCCTAACTTGCGCATGCTAACATTCCTCAGTGAAGGTGACTTCATTATGGATCAATTTTCTCTGGCCTTCAGCCGTTCATGGGTTCATCCAACAGTTGTGTTTCCCCCTGTGGTTATCGCTTTCATAGGTTATCTACTCATCATATGTGCAGTGCATTGTTGTGTCAGGAAAATTGAATGCCGACTCCAAGAAATCAGAGTCGCTACAGGCATAGTACGCCCTACACACAACGTAGAAACTCCCCGTACTTAGTGCCCTCACATTCAGTGACTACCAATGCCATCTGACAATTAACCAAACTGTGAACAGAACTCTTCCTACTAGAAAATAATGGTATTTCTTTCATGCATTATTGAGTGATAGTGTATCCTAGAGAAACTAGCAAAAAAAAAAAAAAAAAAGAAATGAACGAAGAAAAACAAAAACCCTCATATCTACTCCTTGTTTATCATGTATCAAGATATTATTGTATAATCCCCATTATGTCAATGTATAACTTCGACTCTTCCTGGACACATACCTATTAATCCTTGTATATCTTATATGTATATATCCTTCTAATTCCCTCCCCTAAACATGGCCATGTCTCCCCTACTGCCCCTGTATCATACTGATCCCTTGTACAAACCTCCCCGACCCTGCCTTAGTAATATAATCATGCACCATATACCTCCTGGTGTCAGTAGACACCATCTCAGCTACCCGGGGGAGTAATGTACCCCCTCTACAATATGTCTACCCCCGATGTATATATGCCCCCCCCCCCCCAATGCATACATGCCCCCACTAAACCTGCTGACCTAGCACTCTTTCCCAGAGCCCAAGCCTGGGCGAAGGAGTTACTGCATCAGTTCTGAGCAGACACTCAAGAAGGGCAGACTATTTTTGTCAGAGCTTGTAATAAACTCCATAACTAGCTGTTTGTACACGGAGTTTCTATCACTAAAGTATTGCAAGTTACATATATATATATATATATATATATATATATATATATATATATATATATATATATATATATATTTCAGAGACTGAAATCTTAATAAACAAAAATGCTGGACAGAGTCAAAGAATAGCATATGAATCGATTAGAGAACTGAGTGGTAATGCAGGTAAACGCAAGGAAATACCAGTTAGACACAGGGAAGGAAATTTATTGACCAAAGATGGAGATATTAAAAATAGATGGAAAGAGCATTTTGAGACAGTTCTTAATAGACCAATACCACCAGAAGAGGATATACCGTCTGCTCAGGAAGATTTAAATATAGAAACAGGAGAGTTGAGGCTTGCAGAAGTGGAGAAAGCAGTAAAACAGTTAAAGAATAATAAGGCACCAGGGGAGGATGGTTTATTTCCGGAAATGTTTAAAGTGGAGGGGGATAGATTAATAATGATCTTGACCAAGTTATTCAATAAGATATGGGTGACGGGGTTACTACCATCAGTTTGGAAGAATGGTGTAATTGTTAAAGTTCCGAAGAAGGAGACCTGAGTGAATGTGGTAATTGGAGGGAATCTCTTTGTCACCAATAGCTTTGAAAGTTTTCAGTAGAGTGTTGTTAAATAGGTTGGAGCCGGTGGTTGAGGGTATTCTGAGGGATGAACAGGCTGGTTTTAGAAAGGGACGTGGTTGCAATGATCAGATCTTTACAGTTAGGCATTTGATGCAGCAAGTTAATGAAATGAGAGTACCGTTAAGTCTTTGTTTTGTTGATTTTGAAAAGGCTTTTGATAGTGTTTCGAGAGAGACTATGGGGAAGATCATGAGACATTATGGAATACTAGAGGAGTTTGTGAGGGTCATTATGAACATGCATGAGGACACATTTTGTAAAGTGATGGTTGATGGTTGTCTGAGTGATTCGTTTGAAGTCAAGTCCGGAGTAATTCAAGGTGGTGTTCTATCGCCTTTACTATTTATATTGGTCATTGATTACATTATGAAATGCGTTGGAACAGTAACCGGTGCAGGTATACTTTGGGGAGAGAACAGGAAACTTTTGGATTTAGATTATGCAGATGATATAGTTTTGATTTGTGATGGGCCAGAAGAGATGCAGAGAGTGTTGGACTGTTTGGTGAGTGAAGGTCGCAAGGTGGGTTTGGTTATTAATTGTGGAAAAACTGAAATAATCAATATGAATATGGAAAATGCGCAGGAATGTGTAGTTGGAGGTATGGTTGTAAAGCAAGTTGATAGGTTATAATATTTAGGTACTTATTTAGCCAAGGATGGTTCTTTGAACTTTGAATTCGAGGAAAGGTTAAAGAAGGCTAATCAGGCAATGGGAATGCTTAAAAATATTTGGAATAATAACAATTTTTCTGTGCATACAAAAATCAAACTTTATAAGGTAATGGTTAGGAGTATCCTAATTTATGGACACGAGTCTTGGTACAGCACAGTGACTATGGAAAATAAATTCTTGGTGTTTGAAAGAAAAGCACTTAGAAGAATATTAGGAGTTAAGTGGTGGGAAAGGATACCAAATAGTAGAATTAGAGAAATAACGGGAGTGCAGCCGGTCGATGAATATGTTAGGTTCTCACGATGGAAGTGGCTAGGACATGTGTATAGGAGACAGGGAATAGTACGAGGTACACCAGGGTGGGTGGCACTTGGTAGGAGAGGTAGATGAAGGCCAAAAGAGATGTGGGTGAGGACAATGAGACGGGAAGCTGGAGATGAGTGTTGGGGAGATCTTGAGGAGTTAGCACAAGATAGGATGTGGTGGTGTGAGTTCATCGAGGCCTTATGCATCCCCGAGGGTGCCACAGGAAATGATTGATATATATATATATATATATATATATATATATATATATATATATATATATATATATATATATATATATATATATATATATATATATATATATATATATATATATATATATATATATATATATATATATATATATATATATATATATATATATATATATATATATATATATATATATATATATTTGTAGATAAGTATATTGGAATACAGCTAACTAAATTAAGAACCAATACTTTGAAAAAAATTCACACGGTTGAGAGAGCTAAAGTTTATTTTTCAGTACAGTATTTAGGTCCTAAATCAAATTTTTTACGTAACAGGATAATCAAACTAATGCACGACTTTTATCCGCAGATATCGTTGAGGGTGGTGTTTAAATCTCCCCAAATCCTGTCTCAGTGTTTTATGTTCAAAGACCGTGTCCCGGATGCCCTGCAGTCCTCGGTGGCGTATCGATTTCAGTGTGGGTGCTGTAATGCATCCTATATTGGTCAAACTAAGCGCCATCTAGCTACCAGGATTGCCGAGCATCAGGGAAGGTCTCATAGGACAGGACTCCCAATCTCGAAACCATCATTTTCTGCAGTTCGAAATCATTCAGATTCGGAAAGTCACCCTATAAATAACCAGAACTTTCGAATTTTGTTCACTGCACGAGATGACTTGACTAGACTTATAGCGGAGTCTCTACTAACGGCAGAGCTACGACCATCCCTTGGCTCACACGACTTCTCTACACAGTTGTTCTGTTTTTAGCTGGTAAATTGTTGTATTGTAATTAATTTCATATGACCTGCTCTGTTCCCTGTTATTTTATTCTGTGGAAGATGAGAAAATTATATATTGGTTTATTTTTTATTTTTTGTGTGTTTTTATTTTTGTTTTAGGTCTAAAGATGGTTTGTGTTATGAAACCGAAACGTCACCAATAATAAATCATGTACATCATCACTCTGGTTTTGCTGGCCATCATTAGATTCCGCTTCCCACAGCACGAAAGTATCGCGAATATATATATAGATATATATATATATATATATATATATATATATATATATATATATATATATATATATATATATATATACACATTTACATATACTCATTTCAAAGCCAAAGATAGATGTTGTGTATTATGTACGCAATGATGTATCTTGCTTTCGTGTTCCTGATCTTGATTCATCTGAATTCTCTGCTCTCTGGCTACGGCTTTCCTGTCATTCTCTGACATAATATATCTGTGCTGTTTACTTATCTCCTAATTCTACTGACTATCAAAAATTCTTTCACTATCTTACTTCTACGATGGAACGCATTCTATTCATTTCTCAATTCTCTGAAATCTCCATTCTTGGAGATTTCAATGTTCACCACCACCTTTGGCTCTCCTCTCCTTTCACTGATCCACCTGGTGAACAAGCCTACATCTTTTCTATCCTAAATGACCTACAGCAGCTTGTACAGCACCCTACCCATATCCCTGACCGCCTTGGAGGGAGCTCCAACATACTTAACCTCTTGCTAACAACTAATCCTTCTGCTTACACTGTTAATCGTTTCTCTCCATTGGGCTCTTCTCATCATAACCTTATTTCCTTAACCTGTCCTATCACTCCGGTACAGCCTGTGGACTCTCCAAAGAAACGTCATCTGTGACACTTTGGAGCTGCAGATTGGGAGGCCCTCCAGAGCAATGCTTCTTTGCTTTTCCCTGGAATGATTTTGCTTCCATGGCCGGGAGCCATCTGAGTGTGCCTTGCACATTACCCGGAGGTTGTTCTCTCGGACATGGAAACGCGCCCATTTCCCTTTCTCACCAATCACTTTGACAAATGCAAGAAAGCCGTGGTTTAATCACGCTTGTTCTAATGCTGTCCGCAACAAGGAAAGGGCATATAAAAGGTACCAGAGCCAACCTAGCCCTGAATCACATCTTTTTATGTTTCTGTCCGGAATCGTGCTGTCTCTTCCTTGCTCTGCTAAAAATGAATTTCATCCATACTAAATGTCTCTCCAGCTCTTCCAACTAGAATTCTTCACGCTCCTTGTGGCACCTTGCCAAAAACCTTTCTAACAACTTTACCTCATCATCCTTCCCTCCTCTTTTGTACTCTGATGGCGCTGTAGCTATTTCTCCTACTGATTAAGATCTCTTCACTCAGACTTTCTCCTCCAATTCCACCTTAGACGATTCCGGTGCTGTTCCTCCATCACGTCCCCCCTCTGACTTCCTCATGGCTGGCTGATGTGTTTTCTGCCATCACTGGCCTCAATTCTAACAAGAAATATGGGCCTGATGGAGTCCCTCCTGTTGTTCTCAAGAACTGCGCTTCTGTACTTACACCCTGCCTAGGCAAGCTCTTTCGTCTTTGTCTGTCAACTTGTACCTTTCCTTCTTGCTGGAAGTTTGCTCTCATTCAGCCAGCCCCAAAGAAGAGTGACCATTCCCAACCCTCTAACTATCGTCCAAGTGCTTTAACATCCTGTATCTCAAAAGTTTTTGAGTCTATTTTTTAATAAGTAGAAAAAGATTTTAAAGCATCCTTTCACATATCACAACCTTCTTTCTGATCGTCAGTATGGGTTCCATCAGGGACCCTCAAATGGCGATCTTCTCACCTACCTTTCAGACTCCTGGTCATTCTCCTTTCGGGACTTTGGCAAAAGCTTTGCCATTGCACTTGACATCTCAAAGGCTTTCGATCGAGTCTGGCATAGATCTTTAATTTCCAAACTGCCCCCTTACGGTTTCTATCCTTCTATCTCTGCCTTCATCTGTAGCTTCGCTTTGCTGGTCGTTCTACTAGCTGCTGTTGTAGACGGCCATCGTTCTTCTTCCTACCCCTACCCCTGGGGGGTAGGGGGGTTTTCAGAATACTCCCCAGTATCCCTGCTTGTCGTACCAAGGCGACTAAAAGGGGTTGGTGGTGGAGTTAGTGTCCCACCCCGTAAAAATAACTTCTAACTAAAAAAACGAATAAGCGCTTTGAACCCGGACGGACCATACTTTGACGACTAAAAGGAACGGACAAAGAGGACATTCTTAGGGTGGGAACATGGAATGTGAGAGGAGTGAATGATGAAGTGAAAGAGAGATTGTTCAAGAGTGCTTGAGGATGCAAAAAGTGGATATATGTGAATTGACTGAAACTAAATGGCAAGGTGAAAGGGTGAGAAGAATTGGAATATGGTTTAGGTATACGTGTGGGAGTCAATGCAAGGAATGACAGGGCAAGAGAGAGGGAGTATGTCTGATAATAAGCAAGAAGTGGAAGGAGAGATATAAGAGAGTATGGAACAGTGGGTGCAAGGATTGTATGGGTGAGGATGAAAGTAGATATACAAGCGTGGGCGATTGTATGTGTGTATGTCCCGACAGAGGAAGTCGCGTGGCAAGAGTGAAAGATGAGTTTTGGGCGAGAGTAGAAGCATGTATGGACAAGTTCCCAGAGAGGAAGCGAGAGAGAGTGCTGTTGATTGGAGACTATGAATGGCAAAGTTGGGAATGTACGAGTGGATGGAGTGGTTGGTCAGTGTAGTGTGCCAGCTGAAGTAAATGGGAGTAATGGTAGTGCTTTGGTGGACATCTCTGTGCTTGTAAGGGGTTGACAATAGCCAACACCTACTTTCGTCATAAGATGATCCACCGGTATACATGGAGAGTAATGAGGAGGCTGGATGGTGAACTTGTTGAACAGAAAAGAGCAATGATAGACTACGTGTGTGTAGATGAGCGAATGAGAAGACAGAGTGTTGGATGCAAGAGTGTGGAGAGGAGGGTGAATGGAGTCTCGGACCATCCCTTAGTCATAGCCAAGGTAGAGCTGCAAAGAAAGTGGTTGAGGAGACGAAGGGGAAGACAGGAGGAAGCAGCTCCTGTGAAGAAGAGTGGAGGAAACTGCAAGAATAGTAGAGAAAACGACAGAGTATAAGAGCATAGTGGAAGAAAGATTGGGAAGGTATAGAGCCAGAGCAGATGGAAGGGGTTGAAGAGAGGTATGTAAGATATTCACGGAAGAGATAGGCGCAGCGTGTGCAGGGCGGTTTTGTGGAGTGAGAAGGAGAGATGCAAGGGTGTGCAAGGGAACAGCATGGTGGAATGATGAGGTGAAACGAGCTGTGGAACAAAAGAAGAAGAGCATATAGTGAATGGTTAGCGAGTAGAGGTAGGGGAGAAGATGAGAGAGAGAAGAGAGAGGAAATTATATGTGAGCAGGAGAAGGGAGGTTAAGAGAGACTGGTGAAGGAGAGTAAGAAGAAAGTGGATGAAGAGTTTAAGGGAGGAATCTGAGTGTGAAATGGAGGGAGAAGTAAGAAATTGTTTTGGAAGGAGAGTAAAGAAACTAAGGCAGTGTGAAAGGGGAAATAGTAGGGGAGTGAAAGATAGGAATAATAGACTGTTGGTGGAGAAAGAGAGAGAAATTGAGGAGATGAAAAGGGAGCACTTTGAGGATTTGTTGAATGTAGAGAGTGAGAGGAGTGCGGGTATAAATGGTTGGGGAATGGCTGGGAGAAGAGAGAAGGTGAGAGGAGGGAGGAAGAGATCAGTAGGGCGGAAGTAGTGGAAGCGATGAGAGATGATTAAAGTTGGGGAGAAGGCCCCAGGAATTGATGGGTGTGGTGGTGAAATGCTTAGGTATGGAGGTGAGATTGTTGTGGAGTGGATATGGAAGTTGTGTAGATTGGCTTGGGAAGAGGGAAGGGTTCCAGAGGACTGGAAATCAGGGTGTAATTGTTTTCCTTTATACAAAGGAAAAGGGAGAGAGAAGTATGCTGGTAACCATAGGGGTATTTGACTTCTTAGTGTGACTAGTAAAATATATGGTAGAATACTCATTGATAGGGTTAGACATATGACAGAGGAAGCTAGTTGGAGAAGAACAAGAGGGATTTTAGGAAGGGGAGAAAGGGTGTGTAGATCAGATATTTGTTCTAAGATGTTTAGTAAGAGGAAGTATCTAGAAAAAGGGAAAAGGAAAGTGTATGTTGCACTATCATTGGACTTGGAGAAAGCTTACGACAAGAATAGATAGGCAAGGTATGTGTGGAAGGTATTAAGAATATATGGAGTGGAGGAGAAAGTGTTGAGTGCTGTGAAGAGTATGTACGAGGGAGCTAGGGTTACGGTGCGAGTGGATGGTGAGCTGAGTGAGTTCTTTGATCTCAATGTATGGGACTGAAACTAGGTTGTGTGATGTCTCTCCCATGGCTGTTTAATATATACATGGATGGGGTTGTAAAGAGAGGTGCAAGGTAGGGCAGTGAATGTGGGGGTGGCTCTAATGAATGAGGGGTGAGATTTGGAAGCTTCCGGTGTTGCTGTTTGCTGACGATACGGTATTGTTGAAGGTGAAGATGAATGGGAGTTGCAAAGGTTTGGTGAAGGAATTTGGGTCAGTGTGTAGGAGGAAGGAATCTGATTGTTAATGTAAACAAAGAAAGTGCAAAAGGTTATGGTGTTTGAGAGAAATGAAGTCTACAGAGTGTGCAGTGAGGTTGGATGGTGAGGATATGGAGAATGTGAGTGCATTCAAGTACTTGGGTAAGTGTGATGAGTAAGGATGGAACTTTAGGGGGTTGGAAAGTGCGTGAAAGGATACACCAGGGATGGAAGGTTGTTGGTACACACAGAAAGCAGCGATGAGAAATAAGGAGGTGAGTATGGAAGTTAAGAAGTCACTGCATGATAGTATTGTGATCCCTACCCTGACGTATAGAAGCGAGGCGTGGACCTTTGCAAGAGGGAACAAGTCAAGTAGTGAGAACGGTGAAAATGAGTTACTTGAGAGGAGCATGTGAGTACGTGGAGGGACAGGTTTGACGAATGAAGAAAGTGAGGGAACTTTGTGGGGTGGATGTGGATGTGGTTGAGAAGATTAGGAGAAATACACTGAGGTGGTTTGGATATATGTGAAGAGAATGGAGAATGAAAAGACTGCCTAAGAGGAGTATGTAGGTGAGGTGGAGGGAGGAGAGAGGGAGGGAGTAGACCGAGTATGAGGTGGAGGGATGGAGTTGAGAGGTATATGAGGGAAGGGGTGAGTTGGGGAGGAATTGGTCAAATGGTGGGTGACAGAGCGATTTGGAGGCTTTTTGTCGGCGGTCACCCTTTGCGGAGATTAGAGGCGTCGGAGCTATGGATAGATAGATAGATAGTGTTCCCCAGGGCTCTGTCCTATCACCAACTCTCTTCCTTTTATTCATCAATGATCCTCTAAGCTGTACATCTAATCTTATCCAGTCGATCACCTGATAATTCCACCCTTCACCTTTCCATTCGTTTCCACAACGTCCATCTCAGCAGTTACTTCAACAAACAAGGGATGAGGCTATGGCAGCACCTAATGTCAATGAAAACTGGCTCGTATCTCAGACACAAGGGTAAAAATAATCTTGTTTTTAATGCACCAAAACCTCAGTTTTTACACCAATCAACCTGTCAAAATCTTCCACAGGAGTACCCACTAATGTTTACTAATATTCATCTCAATCCTGCATCATCCCTTGAACGTGCTTGAGGGTTTTCATTCACACGGGACTTTATCTTGGAATGATCATATTGCATCTCTTGTAAAATCTGCTTCCAAGAGATTAAATGTGCTAAGCCGACTCCATGCCTTCTTTACCTCTGCACAGTTGTTGACTTTTTACACGGGTTTTATTCGCCCCTGTTTAGAATACAGTTCTCATGTGTGGGGAGGCTCCTCACATACAGCTCTTCTTAGTAAGGCAGAGTCAAAGGCTATTCGTCTCATCAAGTCTCCTCCTCTTACTGACTCCCTTCAACCTCTGTCTCATTGCTGCACTGTTACCTCTTTATCTCTTTTCTGTCGCTACTTCAATGGTCACTGCTCCTCTGAATTGTCTGATTGAATCCCTCCACCTCTACGACGGGTGCATACCACGCATCTAGCAACAAACTCTCATCCCTTCTCTGTCAAACTCTCTAATGAATGAGTTAACCGTTACTCCCAGTCCTTCATTTACGCAACAGGTCATCTTTGGAACTGTCTCCCTCTGACCATATTTCCTACTTCCTATGATCTACAGTCTTTCAAATGCAGTGTGTCCAGGCATCTCAAAATGAATGGATCTTGAATTTGGCTCTCTTCTGTATTGTTGTTTTTTTTTTGGGGGGGAAGGAACATTTTGCAGGTTCAGCCTTTGGTTCATTCTTCCTCACATAAATATAAATATAAATTTAAATATCTATCAATCTGTGGTACAGTGGTAAAGTGCCCGTTTTCGTACACTGAAGAACGAGATCTCGCGTCCCACCAGGGTAATAAACTTTGGGAGCGTTCTTCATGCCACGTACTGCATTGGCGGACACAAGGAGTGCTGTGGTTGAACCAGTGACGCATACTGAAAAGTATCTTTGCACCCAGTCGGTTTGTGCGAGCCGATTACACTTGGTTCACACTACACACGCATCCAAAGCCACTCCAACACAACAAATACACTTACAAGCACTTCTCACCCTACATACAGTCTCTACCAGACAGCCTAAGCCATTTGATAGGGATACATTAGTTGTATCGTCCTCACTTCGGTCGGGATAGACCGGTCCTGCAGTGGACACTCAAATGACTGATGAGATAATGTATATATATATATATATATATATATATATATATATATATATCCACTCAATGTAGTGTTGCTTTGGGTGTTTGCTCTTTTCTCTCTTCCATCCTTCCTCTTCTGTCTTAAGATTTCCTTCACTCTTTCCTCTTTCCTGTGCCTATGGGTGACTTTACACTCCCTCTTTTGTCTTTGTTTCTTTCATTGTTTCCTCTTCCATCTGCCCATGGGTAACTCTACACTGAGTGACAAGCCAAATTGTTTCCTGTACACGAGGAACCCATTTGTCAAGGTGGGTGGCAACCATATATCTAAATTATGGCCCCTGGTGGTTAGTGGGTAATAAAGGTTCTCCAGTCGGATTGAGCAGGTGCAGATTTATATCCAAGGGGTGGTTGGGGTTTATTGCTCACGTAATGCCACTCAAGGATGCGTGAAGGTGGTCACTCTCGTCTTAAATGTCATTACCAACTTGCCTTGCCCCGGGATCCTACGGTCCTCATGGGGCGACATCGGATTGGATGATCGATATATATATATATATATATATATATATATACAGTAATCACTCTAATATCCAGACGCCCAATATCTGAACATCCCCACTAACCGGACATAATCGTCCCGGGATCCAATATTCCCAAAATGGTCTGAAAACTGCAAAAAATAAAAAATAAAAACGAATTTTTCCTGCCCGTAATTTGAACTTGCCTCGCGCGGCATGGGACAGCATTGTTGTGGCGCGCCATTCCTCCGATGTCCGATAGAGCACCGCTGCGTCCTCCCCACTTTCCGCCTGTCTCTCGCCATGAGTGCACGCTCATCGTTATGGCTGCCCACGTGATCGCTTTTGTGGTGGTGCCTTACCTGCTGCAGGCACTCCTGCTGCTCTCGGGCCTCCTCTTAGTGTGTATGATGATGGCCCCGCCACCTGAGAAAAGGAAGAGAGTGGTGTTGACTCTGGAGAAGAAACGGGAGATATTGGAGAAAGTAGATGCGGGGTGGTCTTCTTCCCGCATCCTCTGCAAGTTCAACCTGGCCCTATCTACTTTGTTCGATATTAAGAGATCCCAAGACAAACTCATGCAGTACACGGCTGACTTCTCATCAAGAAGCAAACGCAACATGGAGAGGAAGGTGATGTTTACTTCCAAGTTTGCTGAAATTGACCGCTCGACGTTGATTTGGTATCAACAGCAACGTGCTGCTGGTGTGATGGTACGTGGAACGGAGCTGAAGGCTGCTGCTGAGAAGTTCGCAAGGCTTCACGACCCCCTAGACTTTAAGGTATCCGAGGGTTGGCTCTTTGCGTTCAAGTTACGGCATGACCTTACCAACCGTAAAGCTCATGGCGAAGCTTTGGACGCTAACGAGGATGGAGTTGACGAGTTTCGGCACAAGGTGAAGGGCTTGATCGACAGGGAGGGCCTCACTCTCGGTCAAGTTTACAGCGTAGATGAAACTGGTCTATTCTATCGCTCGCTGCCAACGAACACTCTAGCTGAGGAGACGGAGAAGCGTGTACCTGGCCGCAAGCTCTCCAAGGAACGGATATCTGCTTTGTGTTGTGCCAATGCTAACGGCATGCACTGGCTTAAGCCCGTTGTTGTTGGCTAAGCAAAGCAGCCTCGGTGTCTTCGTGGGGTGATGGATGTCCTTCCTGTCATCTGGTACCATTCTTCAGGCATGGTTTACAGTAATGATCTTCCAAAGACTGGTTCCACCGCCACCCGTCAAGGAGGTAATCAATTATCAGGCAGAGACACTGGGAATCCAGCACCCAGCCAGGTAAAGGCCATATTCTCCTCGACAATGCACCTGCCCACCCGTGCAACAAGGACTTGGTGGCTGAGAATGGCCGGATTAGGTGCATGTTTCTGCCACCTAATACGACTGCTCTCATCCAATCAATGGACCAATGAGTGATCATGGCAACAAAGTGCCTATATTGAAGGAATTTCCTGGACGAGGTGATGGTTGTTCTCGAGGACGAGGACGAGCGCAGGGAGGGACAGGACACACGAGGCCAGCGGACTTTGGAAAACCTTCTCCGCTACAACATCAAGTCTGCGTTGTACAACTGGGCTAGTGCATGGAAGGAAGTCCCTTTGAAGACTCTGGAAAATGGTTGGTCTCGTCTGCTTCACGGAACGGATGTGGAGTACGATTTTCTAGGGTTTGACGTGGATGACTTCCATGCACAGCTACATACGCACGGCGACGATATTGATGTAGACGATGTTCGAGAGTGGTTGGATGACGACGAGGGCGATCCTGGGTATCAGACATTGTATGATATTGAGATCGAAGTGTTCAGTTGCAGGTGTCAGTACTGAGCTTGAAGATTCCGACGAGGAAGGCGACGATGATGCAGACTCCTCTCAGCAGGACACTACTCCAGCCATCCCCAAGCTGAGCGCACTCCGGAAACATCTAGAGTTCGTCCTAGACTACCTGGAACACCCGGACTGCGACAGGGAGATGGGGCCCTTGGGACTTGTGGAGGAAGTGCGTGCTTTCAGGCAGCGCATCATCAATCGTCCGAGTCGTCGGTCATTGCGTCAATCAACCATTGACAGTTTTTTCAGGCCCGTGACCCCCACTGTGCCCAGCCCTGGCTCCACTCCGTTGCCTCCCCAAGACAGGCCCTCATGCTCCGATCCACAGCCCAGCACATCAGCCACAGTGGAGTCACCACTCGACGTGAGTTTGCGGGCTGTCTTCAGAGTCGTCTGCAGTGGGTACGCCATCACCACGACCCAGCGACGCACCCCTAGGTCACCTGCCAGTGATACTCTCAGACTCTGACAGTGAATAAACAGCAAGAACTTCTCCACTAGACCACAAGGGAATTTGGTGTTGTGCAGTGAAAAAAAACAGTGTGTTGTGTTAAGGATTTACAGTTGTGAGAGAAAAGGGCAATTTGGAATAAATTTAACAATAATAGACTTGTTTGTTTTTGCTTTAGAAAATTATTAGAAGAATGGGACAAGTTAAAGTGCAGAAATTGCAACACTTAGTAAGTTACAATGGAGCATTAGTTAGACAAGAATTCTCGCACTGTGAAGAGAACCGACTTCTGTGTGCGATTGACTAAGTTCAGTGCAAGACTTCATGAACAGTGTACTGGAAGTGCTTCAGGAAATCCTTCTTACTGTCAGAGTCCGAGAGGAGGCGGTTATTCATCGAGGTGGCCATGGACTTAATGTAAGTAGGCAGAATGTTTCATACTGTACTTTTTTCCATACTACACTTACCTCATTTCACTCTTTAATGTCCTTTATTGGTGTGAATAGGGTGTTAGGAGCTATGCATGTGCAGTAGGAAGGTGTTTTTCTGAGTTAGGCTAGGTTAGGATCCATCAGTACCAAGTCCAAGACCCAGTCACCAGAATGTTTAATATTGTATGAACCTACTTCTAAACCCTCATTTTATGCTTCTTTTGCATTTATTTCAGTCATTTATGTGCCTTATTGGTGTGATTTGGGTTGTAAATAGGTGCTATGCATGTCCAGAGGGAGTTGTATAGGTGTTTCTTTGAGTTAGGGTCCATAAGTACAAGTCCATAAGCTGGGGCCCAATATCCGGACAGGACCACTATCTGGACCTGCCTATGGCTCTATTACGTCGGATATTGGAGTGATTACTTATATATATATATATATATATATATATATATATATATATATATATATATATATATATATATAATCATAATAATCGTCCAGACCTCCTTTCCCATCTGAAGATGGGGTGATGTAGAGCACAGAGAACCAGAAACCTTGACTGAATGAGATTACTGAATGATCCACACTCCCATTCATTCCATTCCAAGCCCCAGTTACTTGGATCAACCTGATGGGTCATAAAATTATCTGCACATAGGTTCTCACCCATTGTCTAACAGGGTCAGTCTGATTACTGTCAAGCGAAAAAAGGATTTCAAGCTCTGGTCATACCGCCACATGAAATTCATCTAGCCGTATCGATC
>NC_137030.1:17865830-17940457 GCF_032717465.1 Coenobita brevimanus | reverse complement strand
CTGAAAGGCGTGAGGGGTTTGATGGGGGGCACAGTCGTAGGTTATAGGAATGTGACAGAGATGTGTAACTAAAGTTGTGGGTTTGTGGTTGGGGTGTGGGGAAAATAGGGTGGTGAGATTTGGGGGCACTGTGGGAAGGTGTGGGGGTCTGAGTTGTGCAAAGAGATGGGGAGGTGGATTAATGGGAGAGGAACGGTAAGGAGAGGGTGTGTGGTAAAGATGTGTGTGAGTAAGGGTGTGTGGGGGGGACATGAGGGCACGGGAGATGTGTGTAAGGGGTTTGGGGCTGTGATCGAGAGGTGTGGTAGGGATGTGGGTGTGTATGTTTAGAGGTGAGAGGGAGTGTGGTAGAGGCAGAGTAAGGATGTGTGGATGTGTGGTAAGGTTGTATGAAGATGTAGTAGGGGTGTGGGATGTAGAAAGTGATGGGTTTGGTAGAAGCATGTGGGGGTGTGGTAGATTTGTGGGGGTGTGGTAAGAGTGTGGAGGGGCGTGGGTGGGGTGTGGGAGTATAAAAGGGAATGGAGCTATGGAGTATGTTATAGGGATTTGAGGGTGTGGCAGGGGATGGCGGGTGTGGTCTGGGGGTTAGGGGTTGTGGAATTTAGTGGAGGTGTGAAGTTCGCAACGGAGGAGGAAATGACAGGAGGAGAGGAGGAGGACTGTGGGAAGGACAGGAAATGTGCGGGACTGTAGGGAAAAAGGAAGGGAGGGAGATAAAGGAGAGACTGGCGAACGAGGGAGAGGGAGAAAGTGAGGGAGAGATTATATGAGGTGCTGTGAAAGGGGAGAGAAAGAAGGCAGGGAATAGGGTCTGTTGGAGAGAGATAGAGAGAGGGATGTAGGGGGAAAGAGAAGAGAGTGGGAGCGAGGGGGGCAGGAAGAGAGGAGAAAGGAGTTGAATATGCAAAGAACTGCTGGAGGGACAAAGGGATTCCAAGGAATAATATAAAGTACAGATAACAGGAAACAAAATACTGTGTGGGGAAAATGCTACAAAAGACAAGCTGTCCTTAATACCACTAGAAGTTTAGACTATCCGACAAAAAAAGACAGGAAAAGAAGAGTGTGAGAAAAAAGACACCATGTTTCTTAGAAAGAACAAACATGGAGGAAGGAGGAGAGAAGAAGGGGAGGAGGATACAAAGAGAGAAAGAAGAAGAAAGAGGTAAAGACAAAGAGAGAGGAGACTGGGAGGGGAGGATGAGAAAGGCCTGAGAGAGAGAGAGGGACAGAGAGGCTGAAGTGGGAGAAGGGGTGACAGAAGGAGAGAAAGAAAGAAGGAGAGACAGGAGGAAAGAAAATAAAATGTGAGGGTCTGTGGGAGAGGGAAAGAAAAGGGAGTGAGGGTGATATAAGGATAAAAAGGAGAGAGAGAGAGAGAGAGAAAAAAAAAAATACAGGGGACAGGAAGAGATGGAGTGGCGGAAGTATGCCTATGATTTATGCAGTAAGGGATCATGCAAAGGGTGTCATGCAGGAGGAAGAGGGCTGAGAGGAGAACACTGTTGGGAAGATGGGTGGGCGATGTTTAGAGGGAGAGGAGAGAGAGAAAGAAAAGGGAAGAGAAGTATGAGAGGGTGGAAAATGAGGTATAGAGAGAGGGAGAAGATGGAAATGGACTGGGAAGGAAGGAGTAGAGAAGGAAGTGAGTTAAAAGGTGGGGAAAAATGAGAGGGAAAGGGAAGGTAGCATGGTGTGGTGCTTAAAGAGAGGAAGACTCAGTACGAAGTATGAGAGAGAGACCAGGAATAAATACTGTATATGTATAATGGAAAGCGACTGAAGGATTATGTGTCAGGAAAGGGAGGCTGTGCATTTGTAGCCAACTCACGATATTTCAAACACAAAGATGCACATAAATATACATGGTACAGAGGGAACAGGGGATCATGTTGAAAGAGGAGCCCTGATCGATTACGTGCATGTAGAGAGGTCGATGCTGGGAATGGTTACTGATACGAGTAACTACAAAGAAGCAAGGTACGGCATGATTGGATGAAGAGGTTAAAGAGCATTGGAAGAAATGAGAAAGAAGTGGCTAGAGTGGTTACAGGACAAGAGGCTCAACTGGAAGTAAGAACTGAATATACTGAGAGCAAGAAGCACGTAAAGAGACTAGTGAAGAGGAAAAAGGGGGGTAAATGATGCTCCTAGGGAAGAAAAATGGATTGCAAATTACTCTGAAAATAGGAGGTTGTTCTGGGAAAAGACGTAAGGTAATGTAGAAGTGACAGCGGAAGGAAGTGTGAAAGTGTGAAGGATGTAAGTGGTAGATTATTAACCCATGTGGATGAAGTAAGGACCAGAAATAAAAGGAATATTTTGAGAGCCTGATGAATGGGAATAGAGAGAGCAGAGCCGCTGTGAAAGCATGGCTGATTTTGGGGGGGGGTGCCGAGAAGGAATGCAGTGATAGGAGAACGTGACACTCGCACAGGTGAAGAACGCTGTGAAACGGCTGAATAATGGGAAAGCAGCTGGGGTTGATGAGGTGTATGCAGAGATGATTAAGTGCTTAGTGGAGAGAGTGGAATGAAATGTTTTGTTTGGAGATATGTACGAAAGAGACATGGATAAAGTGAACCTGTGTCAGCAGAGTGGAAAAATGCTGTGATTGAACCCTTGTAAAAAAATAAAAATGAGCCGGAGTGAGTGCAAGAATTATCGTGGCATAAGTTTATTGAGTTTGGTCAGGGAAGGTATATGGAAGAATTACCATGGAGAAAGTAAGAGAGATATCAGAAGTCCTGGTGAGTGATGAACAGGGGTGGATTTAGGAGTGGTAGAGGATGTGTGGATCAAATGTTTGCAGTAAGACAGATAGTGGAGAAGGCTTGTGAGAAGGAGTATAAGGTGTTTATGGCATTCGTTGGATCTGCGAAAAGCATACGACAAAGCAGACAGAGAAGGACTGTGGAAGGTGTTGCGCATGTACGGTGTAGATGGTAAGCTGCTAGGTGCTGTCAAGATTTTTTATAATGGTAGTGAAGCATGTGTAAAGGTAAATGGACATCTAAGTGCACGATCGATGTGGGCGTGCAACAAGGTTGTGTAATGTCTCCCCATGGTTGTTCAGTATATAAATGGATGGGGTGATGAGAGAAGTAAAAACACGCGTAATGGACAGGGGGGATGGCGTTGGTAATGAATGGTGATGGATGGAGATATCTCCAAATTTACTGTATTCAGATGATACAGTTACTGTTTGCCAAATACCGGACAAGAGACTTGGTAAACTAGTGCAGAGTTTTGTTGATGTCTGAGAGCGTCGAGCCTTGAGGAGTAAATGTAGGAAGAGTAAAGTGCTGGTTATTCAGAGGCGTATGGTGCACTCCCTAGTGCGATGTTACAGTGAACAGTGAGAGAGATTAGAGCCGGTGAGAGAGTTCAAATACCTGGGTACAGTGATACAAAAGAGAAGCAAATGTGCAAAAGAAGTGGAAAGTAGAGTTACTCATTGGATGGAAAGTTGCTGGTGCAATGAAGTTCTTGATAAGAAATAGAGACTTGAGTGCTGCAGCTGCATGAAGCTTACATGAAGGAGTGTTAGTGCCAACTTTAATATATGGATGCGAGACTATGATGTGACATGAAAATGAAAAAGTCAAGAGTGAGAGCAATTGAGAGCAATGGAGATGGGACTGCTGAGGAATGTATGTGGAGTACAGACAGTGGATAGGATACAAAATAATGTCATTCGTGAAAGATGTGGAGTAGAAGAAGTCTGTAGGAGAAAAGCCAGAATCGAAGAGAGTGTACTGAGACGGTATGGTCATGTGGAGAGAATAGATAACAATAGAGTGGTGAAAAAGGTATATCCTGAGCGAATCTGAAGGAAGGAGAAGGCGAGGTAGACCAAGGAGAAGGTGGAGAGATATGTAATTGGATGAGTGTGTGAGGGAAGAGAAGGTATGGAAGTCGGTGAGACTAGAGGGGACTGGCAAAGAGATCAGGCTGCTGCTGGATGAATATTGAGAGGAGGAGTGCGTGAGCAGGGATTTGGCACCCTTTTTAACGTGACTGGCGTCCGGGTTGAGCTCTGTCGAATACATTTATGTTGAAGCTACAGATGGTGAATGTTTTTTGGCGTATCCATATAGAGCTAGGATTCCGGGGACTTGAATGAAGACTGAATGGAAACGTGGCCCATTGCACTGGACAAATCTGGGCTGTCTGGACGTTGCTACTCACTCATCCTGTCGTAGGGTGAGAAAGGAGGTCCGGATGATGATATGTTTTGAAGTTTTGTGCATAGCTGTAGGGTGGATAGTTAGGGTATCATAAGTTGAATAAATCTTTTACTACAAGGACTTATTCTTAATGTAAATAAAGTGGACAGGTAGGATAAAAAAAAAATGCCTTGATAGCAAAAACGCTGAAGAAACTCTTTCGTCATATCGTCAGGGATGAAAAAGAGTTCATGGGAGGTGTAATGGAACATGAGTTATCAGGTGGTGTATGAAAGGTGTGATGGTACATGGCAGGTGTTGTGGTGCATGAGAGGTGTGGCGGTGTATGGGAGATGTGGTGATGCATGGGAGGGTTTTAAGTGTAACGTGGGTTTGACGTGAGTGTAGAGAGTTGTGTGTGTGTGTGTGTGTGTGTGTGTAATTCACCGGATCGGTCAGGATCACTTGATGGTCGTGATCGTCAGCTTTTTACCCTCCCGGAAGGGAGCTGAGAGCTCATATAGTCCGATCTAAGGGCAAGGCTGAGACCTTCCTGTCTTTGCACCGTCCCCTTGCTCGGGGGGACTGATAACCACCCACTTCAATAGTGAAACTTTTCGCAACCTGAGCAGGCACAGAACTCCGTCCACCAGTTGGCATGCAAGAGCGTTACCACTGCACCAGCGAGCGGTGTGTGTGTGTGTGTGTGTGTGTGTGTGTGTGTGTGTGTGTGTGTGTGTGTTTTACAGTTATTCAGAGTGAAAGAATATATGGCTGGCAGGAGCAAAATTTGTCCTTTACAAGGAAAACTATAAAAAAAATGAACAAGGAAATATCCTTAAGTTAAGACCCTTTCATTTCGAGATGTTTGTATTTTGAGCCTAAAACTTGAACTTGAGGTTATAAGCAGTAGGAAAAAAAGCGGGCTGAGGAAGACAGTTTCAGAGATAAAAGTACCAGTTAATTCCCTGCATTACAGACGCAGAGAGGAAAGCCGTGTAGATCGTATGAGGTATGCTTGAGATCTGCGATGTTTGAGGATTTGTATGGTGGGAGGTGTGTGATGCAGTAGATACAGATGTTGTGAGGTATCAGGAACGAGGAGTTCATGTAGTGGGAGGAACTGCGACCTATGAAATATGATGTATTTGGTGTAAACTGTAAAGTGTAAGAGTTGTGAAAGAGTGAGATGTCATGTGTGTGAGGGGAGGGGAGAGAGGGACCAAAAGGCATGTAAAACAATGTGAGTGAGAGCGTGGTAAGAATTTAGTGGTGTGCGTCATCCCGGATGTTGCATCGAAGGGGAAAGTGTGAAGGTGGGTGGGATGTGGAAGGGAAAGTATGGGAAGGTGGGAGTGGGAGGGTGCGAGAGGGCGAGTGTAGGAATGTGAATGTGGGAGAAACATTGTGAGAGGACTGTGAAGTGTGGGAGAAGATGAGTGTAAAAAGGGAGAATGAGTGTGAGGAAAAGGATCACAACGGTGGGTGTGAGGGTGTGGGTTCGGAGAAAAGGGGGTGTGGAAGGGTGTCGGTGATAGGATGAATGTAGGAAGGTGTGGAGAAGCATGGGTGAGGGGAATGTGAGGAGGGAGAGAGGGAGTGTGAGTGTGGCTGTGAAGTGGATGTGGCACTTTGAGTGTAAAAGAATGGAAGAATGGGAGGGGAGTGTGAAAGGCAGAGGGCTGGGGCATGAAGTGTGGAGGGGTGAGTATGGGAGTGTAAGTTTGGGAGTGTAGGTTTGAGAGTCTGGATATGAAGGAGAATGGGAGTGAATGAGTGAAGTGTGAGCAACGACAGCAACGCGGTCCAGAGCTGGCTCAAACTTGGGTCATTTTGACTGGGAATCCGGCACTCTATCAACCGTGCCACCAGCTAGGTACGTGTGTGTGTGTGTGTGTGTGTGTGTGTGTAATTCACCGGGTCGGTCAGGATCACCTGATGGTCGTGATCGTCGAAACATACCCTCCCGGAAGGGAGCTGAAATCGCATATAGTCCGATCTAAGGGCAAGGCTGTGACCTTCACACACGCACACACCCGTCCCCTTGCTCAAGGGGACAGTAACCTACCACTTTGTCAGTGAAACTTTTCGCAACCTGAGAGAGGCTCGAACTCCCGTCCACCAGTTGGCAAGCGGGAACGTTACCACTGCACCAGCGAGCGGTGTGTGTGTGTGTGTGTGTGTGTGTGTGTGTGTGTGATGCTTGGTATAGATGGGGACAGGGAAGAAAAAAATTAGGATAAAAAAAAAAGGAGTGGAAGAAGAGATATGTGGAATGAGAAAACGAAAGAAGATAATGTAATGGAGGAGAAAAGAAAAGGACAGCAGTAGTATGGGAAGGAGGCCATGCGTGTGTGTCCGTGATGGCCAGTGTCAGTGGGTGTTCCTAAAAACAGCTTCCTCCATTACTCATGCCTTCAAGGTTCTCTTGTTCCAAGATGCTCTCACTTTAGGCCAGTCCCTCACCCACTCACCTCCTTCAATCTCCTGACCACCCCAGTTTCTTTGCTTCTTTTCTACCTCTACTTCGTTTTCCATCCCCTAAGGGGTAAAAATCAGCACGATGGTAATTTCTGATACGTAATGATGGTGGTGTCGATTATTATAATTTATGATGATTCCTTTATCAACTGGAATTCTCCATTTTATAGCATATTTCTAATCTACCGTTAACTTTTAATTTAACCTAATCTAATCCACTTCCAATCATCTTTAAATATTCTCTTAATTTTCACTCCTCTCCATCTTCATGAAAGCTTTATTACTTTTATATATACCAATCATTTTTTAATTCCACTGCAGTAAATTTTTTTTTTAATTATTTCAACTTGTTTTTTACTAATTACTATATATCTATTTACGGTAAGAACACTCGAGGCAGATACCCAGAAGGCTAGATCACACCCGTCCGAAATGATAAAGCCCGGAAGAAAAAGTGTTAGCGTGTCTTGCAAGGCTTAATTCCATCATAATAACTCATACGAAACCATATATCGAAAGTCGCTTTCCACCACGCACTGTGACACATCTGTAATGCAATGTTATCTGTCGGGCATCATGCTGTTCTGTCAGCTATTTATCCGTGAACGTGTTTCACTTATTAATTACTGCGGCGCAGCAGACGTCCCCTCCACCCTTTCCACCATCCTGGGTGATGGGGACATTGTTATGACTGATAAATTGATGGCTTTCTTGAGAGAAACCGGAATGATCAGAGTGATGTGAATTTTTTACTGTATGGTTATGGTTTTTCTCAACCGTTAAATATGTATATATTGTACTATTAATTCGGGTTGTCAATTTAACATACTTGAAATAGGTCCTCCTTCCCACTGATCTATTTCTTCAATATAGATGTCCCCTACATTAAACTCCGTTCTTCGCCGCCTGACAGACGCCAGCTGATGAGTGCAAGTGCTGAGAAGTATAGAAGGTACTGGGCATTTTCAATCAATGGTGTTCCGTTGGGTGAGGAGCACTTCACTTTTTGTATATATGTAAATTCCGCTTATGCGATCTTTGTAACAGCTATCGTAGCAATTAGGATCGACAGTTAACGTATATACTGGAACAGTTCCTGACTCCTCTGAGGTTCTCTTTCGTATATTGATGTATCCTATATTATTGTCTGCCTTGACTGGCAGTCAGCAAGTGATGAGTACGGGTGTGTAGTGTAGAAAGGCATTACATATCTGCAGTAGATGGTGTTCTCTTGGTCCAAGGTATTTTTACCATTATTGTGGAGGTTTAGCTATTTGTATAATTAGGATTTAGTATACTGTAGGGTAGCAATTTGTCTACAAGGATATTAGTTTTAGTATAGTATTATATATATATATATATATATATATATATATATATATATATATATATATATATATATATATATATATATATATATATATATATATAACTTGAAATATCACATAAGAATGTTTATACCCCTTTTTAAAGTTTTTTTTTTTTTTTTTGGGGGGAAACGTTTTCGAATTTTCCCATGAATGAAAATATATCACCGAACTGGAAATTCGATCAGGTTAATACCAGTCCGAATTTCAGGATGCTAGATGAATTTTCTGATTTATGGTGAATCTTTCTTTGGACACAGATCCGAGTCTAAAGAACTGGTTGGACATTATCAGGTTGGATGCGGATCCGCATCCAAAGACCGTGACAGTGTTAAATATAAAGACTGCAATAAAGTTAACAATGAATTCGTTATAAATGATCCCCATAGGTTGAATGCATAATTATCAGAATAATGGCATGAGGAAAATGCAGTGTAACATATTCTACGAATAATACTTAAATGAGCATCAGCACATACTTCGATGGTGATTAAAACAAATCAGTCAAGTCCCAGTCCTGGCACATCTTCCTTTGTGGCCAGGCTACAGGTTGAAGGATCTCGTGAGTTATTGTCGGTATCTGACTTTTTCTTGTAAGCTTCCACTGTGTCAATGTTCTTAATGACCTCCTCAGGCAACTCATAGGTATGGCAGCATTTTCCTTGCCATTACAGTCCATACTTTATAGCTTCGTGCACTTTCATACACTTTGCACTCATTCTATTCCTAAGTTTTTACTTTACAATGCTCATTTGGTTTAATACATGCTCAACATCAGCAGTAAAATGAAGTAATGGGAGTACTGATAAAGTTAGGTTAGAAAGATCTCTGTATGGATTTTCCCTACTGGCATCTTTGTAATCTGCTACTTCTGCCCAAAGCTGAAATGTGTCTGAAGCTTGTTTCAACACCATTTAGTGTAATTTTCTCAATTCAATGTCTATGCAGGTGAGAGCACTTTCGTCACCAACAACCATCATATCCAAGTCCAGAGTCCCTAAGGGTTTAACTGGTTGCAGACATTCACTTTCACTTAGTGACCACAAGACACGAATGTCATCTGGCAAGTGATTATGCAGTTGCTCTACAACTTCAATGAAAAACTGGATACACCTGTTACGAATACCTGCCTCATCAGGAAACTTGCAGTCCTTTATTTTTCCCTCATATTCAAAACCAAAATAAGGGTGTGGATAAAAGAAACTTGCTACTGTGCCACTTTCTGTTCATTTTTTTTTCTTGGGACGAAGATCTTAGACCACAGGGACCCAACCAGCGGAAGCTAATCATTCGGTAAATTTGTCGGATCATTCTCCTTCTGCTTCAATATTTTCTTGACATACTGAGCTTCAAAAAGAATGTATTTTAAAAAACAAAATAAACACATAGTTTTTCGTAATATAAAGGTTTGACTAAAGGAGTTCAGCAGTATAACAGCGCTCTTTCTATGCAAATTCAAAATAAGTTTTGAGCTCAATTCACTGGTAGAGAACTCTGACTGTGGCAACTTCTGTCACCAACCATTGTGTCTGACTTAATTACATTAGTTTTAAAAGGGTGTGTCCTTCATTACTTAAGCAATAAAGCTCCATGTACCTTATTTGTCTCAAAAGACGAGTCTGCCAATCAGTTGAAAGTCTCTCTGAATAAAAAATTGAGGTTCCGTGGCAGATGATCACTTGCAACATAAGAGGCTACAATTGTCAGTGAATGACACACATCTGATCAGCAGTAACAGCGAGACTTCCGTCTTTAGTTTTACATAAACACCATTATTAACACCTGTCATCACTGATGCGTTGTCCGTCCCATTTGCTTAACGTTCCTGCAAGTCTAGATCGTTAATTTCTAAAGACAGTTTTATGGCATCACACACTGTATCAGCATTGCACTCGTTGAGTTCAATTGTATCCAAAAGCGTCACTCCAGCTTTCTCCCTTTTATCAGATTAATATCTACTGGCAATACCTAATAAGCTCGTCACAGAAATGTTATTACATACATCAACCAGTACTTTAAAATTTCTTTCACCTATATCAACTCTCAGTTCGTTGAGGAAGTGAAGGGTAATTAAATTACAGACAACTGCACTATGTTTCATATCTACATCCTTTGCTGTCACTGAAACATACTTTGTACATAACTGATAAGTGGTCTGCTACTCGTAATGCACAGTATTCTGCGATGAATAGAGCTACTTGCCCCTCTTATTTTCTGATGTAGTTGCTTATCTTAAAAAATGGAAAAATTCTTTGCCCTTCAGAAATAAATGGTTCCTCTGGTTTTCTGCGTTCGGTAGTGTTTTAGTGCTTTTTCACTTTCACTTAATTTTTCACTCAAGGGACACTTTCAGTATTTGCAACAGTTCTTAGTGTCATCTCCTTCGAGTCCAGCAAGCCACTTATTTTTTCAAGTCAAAGAGCCACTTGGCTTGAAAACGCTAACTTTACTACTTGCTTATTAGAACAGGGTGGTCATATTGAGTGGCACAATATCCAGGACACAAACGATTGCAATGGCTGATGTGCGCCCATTTTTATACTAACTATTCTTTCTCTAGCTGAAGTACGTCGATTATTTGTTACCCGTCCCCCCCGGAGAGGCCCGGGGACGGGTACTGTTTTCACTCGGTTTGTCTGTTTGTCTGTCTGTCTCTCTGTTAACAACTTTACACGAAAACTACTGGCATGATTTTGACTAAAATTACAGGGATGATAGGCTACGAACTTCTGATCACCTGATTAAAGTTTGGGCCAAAATGGACCAAGGACTAGGCTGTCGGCCCCAAAAGTGTAAAAAAAAGTTTTTTTTTTTTTTTTTTTTTTTAGCTATAAATACGTTAAGAATTGAAGTATAGACATGAAACCAAAACCAAAAAGTGCATATTTAATAAGGGGGGTCACCCACCAGTTAACGGTAGGGGGGGTCAGTGTCAGGCGGATCAGGTCTAAAACTTCAAATGGGCGTAAAATCGTCAACTTAACCCGATTTACTCCAAATCCGATATGCTACATCTTTGGCTAGGAATCCTGTTGTGGTTATACATCAGCACTAAAATGACTGCTGGGGATGGGTTTGCTGTGCCTTGGCACCGCTTCTTGTCCTTACATTGGTTTGGTAAAAAAATCGCCCAAAATTTCGCCAAACAACAGAGAAAGTAGCTATGTGTGTCCTTCAAAAAGTTCTTCGCCTCTCCCAGAAACACAGGGGAGTAACCACAACTTTTGGGTATGACTGTATACTGTATAGACTCATTTGACTATTTGCAAGAACTTAGGTCTTTGTCTTTATTTGTCTACAGGTGAGGTTCTTTGAAATATAGTAGGTTTGAGTAAAACCATAGTCCACGTTAAAGAAGTGGCTGCTGAATTCAAGAGGAGCAGAGAGAGCAACGACGATGACCAACAACCGGGATGCCCTATATCATTGACCACAGACACCCAAGTGGAGTCCATTCACTGCATGGTCCTGAATTAGGGACGTTTTTTGGTGCAACAGATAGCCAACTCTGTGGACACAAGCGTTGGCTCAGTGCACACTGTTTTGACTGACATCTTGGGTATGAGCGAGCATGCTGTCGGCAAGATGGGTGGCCAGAATGTTGACACTAAACCAGAAGCCGACCAGACTGGAAACTTCAAGGACACTTTTGGCTCGTACCCAGGCTGATTCAGCTAATTTCTATGGGAAATTTGCTACCCAGGATGAGTCATGGGTTCACAACTTTTAACCTGAATCAATGAATCAAGCAAGCATTGCACCAGCCACGACGATTCTCCACCTCACCTCATATTCAAACAGGTGGCATCTGCCGGCAAGGTGATGTCCTTAGTGTTTTGGGACACTGAGGTCTCATAATGGACTACTTGCAAAAGGGTCAAACCATCAATGGGGTCCATTGTGCATCAGATTTACGACATTTGAAAAAAACAAGGAGAAATGGAGAGGAAAGCTGTTTGTTGTTGCTGCAGGACAGTGCCCCTGTCCACAGAGTACAGGTGACATTGGCTGAAGCAGTCAACTGTGGCTCTGAACTGTTGCCTCATGCTCCTTACTCACCCAGTTTGGCACTATCTGACTTCTACCAGTTTCCTAGACTGAAAGCCTACCTGCGAGGTCACTATTTTTGAAGTGATAATGAAGTCATCCATGTTGGTGAGCATACTCGGAGGCTAAAGACGCAATCTTCATCCACGAGAGGGTAGCGATGCTTGAACGTCAGCGGACCAAGTGCATTGCACATAGAAGAGACTATGATGATAAATAATACATTAGCAATCTTTCTCCTGTGACGCTTTTAGTGTGAGTCTGAGAACTTTTTGAAGAACCCACGGAAAGTACAGCCAAACAATAGGGAAAGTTACGGAAATGTTGCCAATTCACTAAACGGCAGAAAAAGTAGCTGAGTGATATTGAAAGTCTCCTTATCTATCAACAAAATAGCCAAGTTGACAACTCTGCCACAACTACGGGTACCACCACTTATTGCTGAACAAAGTCGTCTATTGGTTGCATCACTGCGGTAACAGACTGGACTGTAGATACACAACCTCTCTCTCTCTCTCTCTTTCTCTCTCTTAAAAGACAAAACTCCATGGAAAGGCCCCACCGCTTCTTCCACGTGCGCATAATGTAACACCACTGGGGACAATAATCAGGGTCCAAAACCTCTTCAGAAAATATCAGCTAACATGAAACTGAAACTGGTCCACTTGTTACCCAGTTCAAACCATCCTGCAAAATTTTAATAAAAAATATTTTTGAAGTTCTAGCTGCACTACACGCACACACACACACACACACACACACACACACACACACACACACACACACACACACACACACACACACACACACACACACACAAACACACACACACACACACACACATCAATATATAATTATATATATATTTATACATATATATATATAGATATATATATATATATATATATATATATATATATATATATATATATATATATATATATATATATATATATATATATATATATATATATATATATATATATATATATGTACCCCCTACAGTACGTCTACCCCCGATGTATATATGCCCCCCCCCCAATGCATACATACCCCCACTAAACTTGCTGACCTAGCACGCTTTCCCAGAGCCCAAGCCTGGGCGAAGGCGTTACTGCGTCAGTTCTGAGCAGACACTCAAGAAGGGCAGACTATTTTTGTCAGAGCTCGTAATAAACTCCTTAACTAGCTGTTTGTACACGGAGTTTCTATCACCAAAGTATTGCAAGTTACATTTGGTAGCAGCGGTGTTTCGGACCATCAGATTCTGACCGCCTCCTACACTATTTAGTGACACCAACAGATACACGACGTCTCGCATCTCACAGCCTCACCCCTCCTCAGTGCCTCTCGTGGTGTAATAACCGGCTGTGCCTCCAGGTGTACAATTTCTCTCACCAGTGCTCACCTCTCAAACAACCCCACCCACACACCTTGTTCCTGACTGCAAGTGTCACCATCGCTGACCTACGCACCTGTTTCACTTGTTCCCAGCACCTGTTCCGAACTCATCATAAATCCTGCCCCCACAGTGCCATTTATCACTGTCTGCCAACCGCCATTCTCTGAATTTGCAACTCAACAGCTCTACACCTGCATTGTACTAACATCTGCCCTCACCCCCACCACCGGCCCCGACGCCGCCACACCCTGCCCTCACATGTAGTCTGCATTAAGTGAGCCTCCTAGGACCGCAACTCCCTGCCGGTGACTCATCAGAGAGTTTCTTCCCGTCTCGACTTAAGCCCAGCGAGAAGTTCCGCCTCTTCTAAGACTCATCCAACATATCGCTCCAGTCTCGTCCCCAGCTACTCTCATCTCCGACCAGCTGTCCCTCCAGCGCCGCCCCGCCCCGCCCAGCCCCAGCCCCGCTATGCCCAGCCACACCTGCACGTCATACATCTCGTCAATCCCGTCTCTACTGTGTAACTAGAGTATGCCTTACCCTTCTATAGAGATTATCATCGATTTTCTCTACAGATTGGATATTTGGTAAATATTCCATCTCACTTCCATTACCCCGTTTTCATCTTCACCTTCGTTATTTATTATCCATCTCATCCTTCGCCTTTTATTTAAACCCTCCATCCCCTCACCTTCATTCGTTTTCACACCTACTCATGTATTACATTCTCTCATCTTTATATTATACATTTTCACCTACACATCCATCTTCATCCTTCATCTCATCTTCCATTAACCGCTTAACACCAGCCCTCTCGACCTGGAAACATCACCTGATCATACACCGTCTGCCGACTCTAACACGATCACTCACTTAAGAAGTGGCAAAGAATACCACCGCCCTGTACCTGAGACTCCCGTTTCACTTCCCGCAGAACCACTTACTACCCATCCTACACTCGTACATCCAGATACCTCTTCCTCTACCCCTACCTCTACACTCCCTTCTTCTTCCTCTACTCCTTCCCCTATCGTTCACTCTCCTACCTCACTTCATACCCCGTCTTGGTCGCCCTTAACTACCACTACCTTCTCTCTCTCCCACTCCTCTCCTTCCGCCACTTCCGCACTTCCAGCCATGGCCCCCCCACAGTCTATCTATCTCGACGATGCCAATCGTCCCAGATTCACCGGCCAGGACCCAACTTGATCTGTCTATGATTTCCCCAGAGAAGTCGAAACCAACATCCGCAATCGGCAGATTACCAATGAATCACTCAAAGTAGCCTACCTCATGGATCGCTTGCACCACGGCAAATCGGACATCGGATCCGCAATCCGTGCAGGCCATTTTGATAGCATTAATATCTTTGCTGATTTTCGTACGGAGCTCATCAGCCTTTGTTGCCAGCATTCAAATACCGCATCTCTCATGGGATTCATTAATCTCCTAGACCAAATGGATGAGGACTTGAGGGTCCCAGCACAACATGCCAAGCTCCACGAAGCTGCTGCCGCCATGAAAGCAACTAGTAGCGAGATGCTCCAATTACTGGTAGGCACGAAATGGGTAGAAGACAAATATGGCGTTCCAGTGGTTTCACTCACCAACTTTGCTGACTTAATTGGTTACCTGAGATTCCTTCACTGGCTTACTCCTAAACAGCGAGAGCTAGCCTTGGAAATAGGTTTCAATCCAGGAGATAAAATTATTCAGGTCACTAAAGCCATTCATGAAAGAACAGGTTCGAACTACACGCGTCAGGGCACCACCCAACCCTTGGTCTCCTCAGTCTGTCACACCTCCACTATCCCAGACCAATCTCGCTCCCATCCCACCACACGAGGCAGAGCTGCCACGCATCGTTCTCCTACCGCAGGTCGTGATCATTCTAGCGTCTGATGGAACAGACAATCTTCGATTGTTTGCTGGCACTGTGGTCATCCTGGACATCGAGAATCCAGTTGCGACCGTAAATACAGACGTTCTCACTCCCAAACCAGACAGCGTACGCCTTCCCGCTCCCGTCATCCAAAATGCAAATACCACAAATACGGCACGACTCACACCACTGAGGAATGTCTTTACCTCAACCGCCACCAGTCAGGGGAAGCGCCGCGCCCGTATCGGCCCAATATCACGTAGAACCGGAAACCCAACTCCCCATCCGCCATGTTGGTCCCATAACATCCTCGGGTTTAGTCATTCTTGGATGCAGTCATGACATACCAACGTCATTCTTCTTGGACACAGGATCTATAGTAAATCTGATCTCTGACAATTCCTTACATATTATTCAACGACATCACAACCACGTCAGTTTCCTAGAACCACCAGACATTCGCCTATGTGGTGTCGAAGGCTCAGGGAAGAGTCACCCTAGAAGTCCAAACTACACAAAGATTTGCCCCCTATCCCAATTAATTTTCATGTCACTAATGACTTGCAGTATCCCGCAGATGCCCTTATTGGTTTCTCCACCATGGCACAACACTCCATTGCATTATTACCTGCCTGTGGTAGTATAGACATTTCTGGATTCCCAGTATACAGTATGGAATGTCCCCGTCCTGTTCTTACGATCAAATCAGTCCTTCAGTTACCTCTGTCCCTGTCACTACCAAAAAGTCCAGACCAGCCCAAACCACCACCATCATCATCTGAGAATACAGAGATCATTCCTTTACTGACTGCGAGCAAGGACATAAATTCCTCAGTGTCTACTGATACATCCTCTCAGCCTTCGTAAATGGCTCTTACCTTCTCTCCCGACAACACTATTGCTGACTCAGACATGTCTCAGTTACCTACCTCACACAGTGTGAATGATCTTCTCCAACACGCAGAGACGAAACGTGCAGTAATGAATATGTGCACAATTTTGTTACTGCATGAGTTCACCAAAGTCTATGTTTGTGTTGCCGGTGCGAAAGAAGGAGTGGATGTACTAACACTACCTGAGACGTGTTGTTTGAATGGCTTGACTTATGAGTCAGCGTGGTGTACGGTCTTAGAGGACAGTTTATGCTACCTGTACTTGCTCAATGTCACAAATGCTCCACTAAAACTTAAAAGTGGTGTAAAGATTGGAGACTTCCTAGTATACCCAGCGACCGTAAAGGTGTGCCAGGATTCCTCAATTCCTACTATTCAGACTGATGATAGTACACCAATCGGTGTATGTACTATTAACTCTACGGGATCTGCGCCGACATATTCACCCGATATGCTCTCACATCTCACTTGCACGGATTTCCCAGAAAATACGCCACAACTCCTCAACCTTCTGACTTCGTACAGAAACGTGGTTGCCTTACCTGGTGAACCGATGGGCAGGACAGACCTTGTCAAACATACGATTGAACTACTACCAGGAACTCAGCCGATTTACATACCAGAGTATCGATTTACTCACAGCCAGAGAAAGCAAACAGATCAAATGGTACAGAACATGTTAGACCAGGACATTATTGAACCCTCCGTCAGTCCATGGAATAGCCCACTTTTCTTAGTACCAAAGAAGGACGGCAACGTTAGACCAGTAGTCGACTATCGTAAGGTCAATTCTGTCACCATTCCAGACCTTTTCCCGTTACCCATCCGCACAGATTTGCTAGAATCTCTTGGTGAAAATAACGTAGTCTTTTCATCTTTAGACCTCCTCAGCGGTTACTGGCAGGTCGAAATGGAAGAGGCCTCTCTCCCAGTTACAGCCTTCAGCACCCCTTCCGGACATTTTCATAAATGCTCCTTCTGTGTTCATACAACTTATCCATTCAGTCTTCAGAGGTATGATGGGACACTCTCTTTTTGCTTACCTAGATGATATCATTGTTGTGAGTAAATCCATCCCTGACCATTTTACCAAGCTCCAGGAAGTCTTTGAACTCCTCCAGCTCACAGGCCTGAAAATCAATCTCAGTAAATGTGACTTCCTGCGAAAGAAAATCAAATTCCTAGGCCATGTCGTAGATGCACAAGGCATTCATACTAATGAATATAAAACTAAAGCGATTATTAACTTCCCAGAACCTACCACTACCGAAGCTGTACGAAGTTTCCTGGCCCTCAGTGGCTATTATTGTAGATTCATACAAGATTATGCAAAGATCGCTGCTCCTCTAACCCATTTACTTAAGCAGAATGTGCCCTTTGTTTGGACTAACGACCAGTCACAGGCTTTCCAAAAGCTAAAGACAGCGCTTGTAAATGCCCCTGTTCTAGCATTCCCTGATTATACCAAACCCTTCCTTCTCTGCACAGACGCCTCAGGCACTGGACTTGGTGCCGTTATGATGCAACTCGATGAAGCATCAAGGAAGCACTTAATAGCGTATGCTAGTCGCACCCTTACAACTGCTGAACGTAACTACAGTGTCACAGATCTCGAAGCGCTAGCGATAGTCTGGTCTTTGAAACATTTCAGAGATATAGTCTATGGTTATCCACTGCATATCCAAACAGACCATCTTCCACTATGTGATTTGTTCAAGAACCGCAACCTAACAGGTAGGCTAGCTAGATGGTCGGTCATCATCCAGGACTTCAATCTTACTTTTCAATAAGTACCAGGCAAGTTGAATGTAGTCGCAGACGCATTATCACGTCACGTAGCAGCAGCTGTAACATCACTGCAGCCCGAAGCAACTGAAAACACTACACTAACATCAGAAGTTGTTCGAAACTTTCAGCACCAAGACCCCATATGGTCCAAAGTCATTTATTTCCTAGAATCTGGCGATGCCTCGACCTTACCTACTCTGCCAGTATCACTAGATGAGTTCATGCTAGATGATGATCTCTTGTATAGGAAAACACTACCAACAGGAAAAGACATGCCCAATCGTGAAGTACACCTACTTGTTGTCCCCACTGCCCTGATACCAACGGTTCTTCACATTGTTCATAATACCCCTCAAGCTTCCCATCCAGGTAAAGACCGATGCTTGCGCCAAGCACGTCTCAAATACTATTGGCCAACCATGCGCCGCGATATCAATGCCCACTGTGACTCTTGCCTCCCCTGCCACCGTCACAAAGGATCAACCAGCTTACCTGCACCGCTCTTACAATACCCAATCCCGTCACGACCATGGGAAACTGTCTCAATCGATCTTTTAAAACTACCTCTCACGGAATCCGGCACTGAGTACTTGTTCGTAGCGGTCGACCACTTCTCCCGCTACTGTGTCCTCGTACTCCTCTCTGACAAGACCGCAAAGAGTGTTGCACGTGCCTTTGTAGATCACGTAATTTGCCCGTTCAGTACCCCTCATACCATTCTTACTGACAACGGTACAGAGTTCAACAGTAGCCTTCTAGATGAGATTTGTCGCCGCTTTCATATCAGTAAGTGCAATGTCGTGCCTAACCATCCGGCTTCCAATGGCCTTGTAGAACGCCACAACCGAAAAATCTTAGAGTGCCTTAGACATCTAGGCTCCCATAGTTCGTCCTGGGATGACTGGATTCCCCAAGTGGCATCCTCAATCAATAGCTCCATCAATGCATCCATTGCCGAATCTCCCTTCTTCGTCCTCTTTGGTTTTGACAAGGACCTCCCATACTCTCTCTTATCCTCAAAGCCAGAACCCATCTACAACATGGATGATTATATTAAACTAAAATTGGCCAGCTTCCAGACAATCCACCAGTATGTCCAATCCACTTTGGCGTCCTCTCAGGAGGACATGCTGCAGCACCAACATAAATCCGCCTCTCCTATCACTATCAATGTAGGCAGGCTTGTCTTTGCTCATTCCCATACGCGTTCCTCTAAGTTGGATGACAAATTTACAGGACCCCACAGTGTCCTCACTCAACAAGGCAACAAATTTCACCTCCAGGACCTGTCCACTAAAGACACCAGATGGGTCCACGTCGATGACTTAAGGCTAGCACCCCATGGCCTTGTGTTGGAAGAGTCACTTACACAACCTCCTGACCCCCCTTCCCCTCCACACATCCCTCAATCTCCACCATCTCCACCTATCCCTCAGTCTCCTTCATCTCCACCTACACCTACTCATTCATCAACCAATCAATATCGGTCCAAACTGCGCTCTGCCCATCAACCTCTTCAGGACCTCTCCCATTAACTCTACCCTGATTTTCTAGGTGCGATGTTAGCGATCTACCTGCTGCCAGTGCTGACCCTCCTGGGGTCTGGGTCGGGTCAGGACGATGGTGGAGTATGTCCCGGGGCCTTGGTCGGCTCAGGAGGTGAGGTAGTCTCCCTGCGCTACGATCTTGAGCCCCGGGCCGACATAGCCATTGCCCTACCTGCCTACGCGCACCAACTCCACAGAATCAAGACCCATCTCACGGCCATCATGGGGACACACAACCCAAATCAGTATCTCTATAACCTTTTCCTACCACTCTCCTGGCAATTGCAAGACATAAGTAACAAATTCACTGAGCTCAATGACACGTTTTCCATTCAGACACCAGTTGGTCATAACGTGTGAAACGGGTTCTCTTCGACTTCGGAGGTGAGATTCTAAGTGGTTTGTTTGGCGTTGCTACAGCCCGTGACATTTCTGGCTTCAAATCTGATCTCGCTCATTTAGCTTCAGCCCTAGAATCCCAATGCCGAGTCATCAAAATCCAACACACTAAGTTACAGAAGATTACGGCCCACCTAAATGAAGTAACGTCCACTCTAAACAACTTCACCGATATCTTACGACAACACCTTTCAGATCTCAATGTTATCTCTCAGTTCTTCTACCTCAAACTCAACATGGATAATCTCCAACTGGC
Source organism: Coenobita brevimanus (assembly GCF_032717465.1). Lineage (NCBI taxonomy): Eukaryota > Metazoa > Arthropoda > Malacostraca > Decapoda > Coenobitidae > Coenobita > Coenobita brevimanus. The sequence goes on along the minus strand of NC_137030.1, from coordinate 17,920,220 downwards.
CATTGACTCTCTCCTGCCTCAAGTCTCTACCTTGGTTCATATCCTGGTCGATGCTATAAATGGACGTGTCACTGCCGACTTAGTACCTGTCTCAGCTCTCCGTTCTGTCCTGGAATGGGCTCACTCCACCTTCGGTCAATCCCAGGTCCTCCCCTACTCCTCCCTCGAATATTATTATCCTCCTCTCGAAGCCACTCTTCTCACCAAATACGTCGTTGTCCATATTCCTCTCCGTTCTGCCATAACCTTTAACCTTTTCCACATCATTCCATTCCCTTTCCGCCTCAACAACTCCTTGTTACAGGTATCTGTTCCTTCAGAATATTTCCTCCTCTCCCATGATCATCTTTCAGTTGCCTTCCTTTCTTCCACAGACCTCCAGAATTGTTCCTCCCTTACTCCGACCTCTTGTCTCTGTGCTGCCCACCTTTTCGCTATCTTCCCTAGCAGCGCTACACCCTGTGAGTCTGCTTTAGTTTGCAACCATTCCATCTACTCGGCCTGTTCCCTTGTACCAGCTCCTGAACTCCCGGTCCACCATGCTTAACTCAACCATGTCCAGTACTTCTTCTTTGCTGTTCCCATCTCTGTCTCAATCATGTGTCCTGGTTCTTCGGTTCGATCCGTCCCCACTAGTGGTCTCTACAAAGCACCAGACTATTGTACCGTCAAATCAGAGTCCGTCATCACTTACGCCACTCGCTATCACCAAGCTGTCTGTAAACACTCCTATGACATCTTTCAAACAATCGACATGCCTTCAACCCTACCATCTGCCAACATTACCGTCACCTCCCCTAACTTGCGCGTGCTAACATTCCTCAGTGAAGGTGACTTCATTATGGATCAATTTTCTCTGGCCTTCAGCCGTTCATGGGTTCATCCAACAGTTGTGTTTCCCCCTGTGGCTATCGCTTTCATAGGTTATCTACTCATCATATGTGCAGTGCATTGTTGTGTCAGGAAAATTGAACGCCGACTCCAAGAAATCAGAGTCGCTACAGGCATAGTACGCCCTACACACGACGTAGAAACTCCCCGTACTTAGTGCCCTCACATTCAGTGACTACCAATGCCATCTGACAATTAACCAAACTGTGAACAGAACTCTTCCTACTAGAAAATAATGGTATTTCTTTCATGCATTATTGAGTGATAGTGTATCCTACAGAAACTAGCAAAAAAAAAAAAAAAAAAAGAAATGAACGAAGAAAAACAAAAACCTTCATATCTACTCCTTGTTTATCATGTATCAAGATATTATTGTATAATCCCCATTACGTCTATGTATAACTTCGACTCTTCCTGGACATATACCTATTAATCCTTGTATATCTTATATGTATATAGCCTTCTAATTCCCTCCCCTAAACATGGCCATGTCTCCCCTACTGCCCCTGTATCATACTTATCCCTTGTACAAACCTCCCCGACCCTGCCTTAGTATTATAATCATGCACCATATACCTCCTGGTGTCAGGAGACACCATCTCAGCTACCCGGGGGAGTATTGTACCCCCTCTACAATATGTCTACCCCCGATGTATATATGCCCCCCCCCCAATGCATACATGCCCCCACTAAACTTGCTGACCTAGCACTCTTTCCCAGAGCCCAAGCCTGGGCGAAGGAGTTACTTCATCAGTTCTGAGCAGACACTCAAGAAGGGCAGACTATTTTTGTCAGAACTCGTAATAAACTCCATAACTAGCTGTTTGTACACGGAGTTTCTATCACTAAAGTATTGCAAGTTACATATATATATATATATATATATATATATATATATATATATATATATATATATATATATATATATATATATATATATATATATATATATATATATATATATATATATATATATATATATATATATATATATATATATATATATATATATATATATATATATATATATATATATATATATATATATATATATATATATATATATATATATATATATATATATATATATATATATATATATATATTTGTAGATAAGTATATTGGAATACAGCTAACTAAATTAAGAACCAATACTTTGAAAAAAATTCACACGGTTGAGAGAGCTAAAGTTTATTTTTCAGTACAGTATTTGGGTCCTAAATCAAATTTTTACGTAACAGGATAATCAAACTAATGCACGACTTTTATCCGCAGATATCGTTGAGGGTGGTGTTTAAATCTCCCCAAATCCTGTCTCAGTGTTTTATGTTCAAAGACCGTGTCCCGGATGCCCTGCAGTCCTCGGTGGCGTATCGATTTCAGTGTGGGTGCTGTAATGCATCCTATATTGGTCAAACTAAGCGCCATCTAGCTACCAGGATTGCCGAGCATCAGGGAAGGTCTCATAGGACAGGACTCCCAATCTCGAAACCATCATTTTCTGCAGTTCGAAATCATTCAGATTCGGAAAGTCACCCTATAAATAACCAGAACTTTCGAATTTTGTTCACTGCACGAGATGACTTGACTAGACTTATAGCGGAGTCTCTACTAACGGCAGAGCTACGACCATCCCTTGGCTCACACGACTTCTCTACACAGTTGTTCTGTTTTTAGCTGGTAAATTGTTGTATTGTAATTAATTTCATATGACCTGCTCTGTTCCCTGTTATTTTATTCTGTGGAAGATGAGAAAATTATATATTGGTTTATTTTTTATTTTTTGTGTGTTTTTATTTTTGTTTTAGGTCTAAAGATGGTTTGTGTTATGAAACCGAAACGTCACCAATAATAAATCATGTACATCATCACTCTGGTTTTGCTGGCCATCATTAGATTCCGCTTCCCACAGCACGAAAGTATCGCTAATATATATATATATATATATATATCTATATATATATATATATATATATATATATATATATATATATATATATATATATACACATTTACATATACTCATTTCAAAGCCAAAGGTAGATGTTGTGTATTATGTACGCAATGATGTATCTTTCTTTCGTGTTCCTGATCTTGATTCATCTGAATTCTCTACTCTCTGGCTACGGCTTTCCTGTCATTCTCTGACATAATATATCTGTGTTGTTTACTTATCTCCTAATTCTACTGACTATCACAAATTCTTTCACTATCTTACTTCTACGATGGAACGCATTCTATTTATTTCTTATTTCTCTGAAATCTCCATTCTTGGAGATTTCAATGTTCACCACCACCTTTGGCTCTCCTCTCCTTTCACTGATCCACCTGGTGAACAAGCTTACATCTATTCTATCCTAAATGACCTACAGCAGCTTGTATAGCACCCTACCCGTATCCCTGACCGCCTTGGAGGGAGCTCCAACATACTTGACCTCTTCCTTACAACTAATCCTTCTGCTTACACTGTTAATCGTTTCTCTCCATTGGGCTCTTCTCATCATAACCTTATTTCCTTAACCTGTCCTATCACTCCGGTACAGCCTGTGGACCCTCCAAAGAAACGTCATCTGTGACACTTTGGAGCTGCAGATTGGGAGGCCCTCAGGCAATGCTTCTTTGCTTTTCCCTGGAATGATTTTTGCTTCCATGGCCGGGAGCCATCTGAGTGTGCCTTGCACATTACGGAGGTTGTTCTCTCGGACATGGAAGCATACATTCCTTTCTCATATCCTTTGACAAATGCAAGAAAGCCGTGGTTTAATCACGCTTGTTCTAATGCTGTCCACAACAAAGAGAGGGCCTACAAAAGGTACAGGAGCCAACCCACCCCTGAATCACATCTTTTTATGTTTCTGTCCGGAATCGTGCTGTCTCTTCCTTGCTCTGTTAAAAATAATTTCATCCATACTAAATGCTCTCAGCTCTCCAACTAGAATTCTTCCCGCTCCTTGTGGCACCTTGCCAAAAACCTTTCTAACAACTTTACCTCATCATCCTTCCCTCCTCTTTTGTACTCTGATGGCGCTGTAGCTATTTCTCCTACTGATTAAGATCTCTTCACTCAGACTTTCTCCTCCAATTCCACCTTAGACGATTCCGGTGCTGTTCCTCCATCACGTCCCCCCTCTGACTTCCTCATGCCTGGCATCAAAATTTTTTCGGCTGATGTGTTTTCTGCCATCACTGGCCTCAATACTAACAAGACATATGGGCCTGATGGAGTCCCTCCTGTTGTTCTCAAGAACTGTGCTTCTGTGCTTACACCCTGCCTAGGCAAGCTCTTTCGTCTTTGTCTGTCAACTTGTACCTTTCCTTCTTGCTGGAAGTTTGCTCTCATTCAGCCAGCCCCAAAGAAGGGTGACCATTCCCAACCCTCTAACTATCGTCCAATTGCTTTAACATCCTGTATCTCAAAAGTTTTTGAGTCTATTTTTAATAGAAAAATTTTAAAGCATCTTTCCTATCACAACCTACTTTCTGATCGTCAGTATGGGTTCCATCAGGGAACCTCAACTGGCGATCTTCTCACCTACCTTTCAGACTCCTGGTCATTCTCCTTTCGGGACTTTGGGGAAAGCTTTGCCATTGCACTTGACATCTCAAAGGCTTTCGATCGAGTCTGGCATAGATCTTTAATTTCCAAACTGCCCCCTTACGGTTTCTATCCTTCTATCTCTGCCTTCATCTGTAGCTTCCTTTCTGGTCGTTCTATAGCTGCTGTTGTAGACGGCCATCGTTCTTCTCCTACCCCTACCCCTGGGGGTAGGGGGGTTTCAAGAATACTCCCCCAGTATCCCTGCTTGTCGTACAATGCGACTAAAAGGGTTGGTGGTGGGTTAGTGTCCCACCCCGTAAAAATAACTAACTAAAAAAACGAATAAAGCGCTTTGGACCCGGACGGACCATACGTTGACGACTAAGGAACAGACAAAGGACATTCTTAGGGTGGGAACATGGAATGTGAGAGGAGTGAATGATGAAGTGAAAGAGAGAGAGATTGTTCAGGTGCTTGAGGATGCAAAAGTGGATATATGTGAATTGACTGAAACTAAATGGCAAGGTGAAAGGGTGAGAGAATTGGAATATGGTTTAGGTATACGTGTGGGAGTCAATGAGAATGAGAGGGCAAGAGAGGGAGTATGTCTGATGATAAGCAAGAAGTGGAAGGAGAATATAAGAGAGTATGGAACAGTGGGTGCAAGGATTGTATGGGTGAGGATGAAAGTAGATATACAAGCGTGGGCGATTGTATGTGTGTATGTCCCGACAGAGGATCGCGTGGCAAGAGTGAAAGATGAGTTTTGGGCGAGAGTAGAAGCATGTATGGACAAGTTTGAGAGGAGCGAGAGAGTGCTGTTGATTGGAGACATGAATGGCAAAGTTGGGAATGTACGAGTGGATAGAGTGGTTGGTCAGTGGGGTGTGCCAGCTGAAGTAAATGGGAATGGTAGTGCTTTGGTGGACATCTGTGCTTGTAAGGGGTTGACAATAGCCAACACCTACTTTCGTCATAAGATGATCCACCGGTATACATGGAGAGTAATGAGGAGGATGGATGGTGAACTTGTTGAACGAAAGGCAATGATAGACTACGTGTGTGTGTGGATGAGCGAATGAGAAGACAAGTGTTGGATGCAAGAGTGTGGAGAGGGGGGTGAATGGAGTCTTGGACCATCACTTAGTCATGGCCAAGGTAGAGCTGCAAAGAAAGTGGTTGAGGAGACGAAGGGGAAGACAGGAGGAAGCAGCTCCTGTGAGAAGAGTGGAGAAACTGCAAGATAGTGAGAAAACGACAGAGTATAAGAGCATAGTGGAAGAAAGTTTGGGAAGGTATGAGCTAGAGCAGATGGAAGGGGTTGAAGAAGTATGTAAGATATTCACGGAAGAGATAGGCGCAGCATGTGAGGCGGTTTGTGGAGTGAGAAGGAGATGCAAGGGTGTGCAAGGAACAGCATGGTGGAATGATGAGGTGAAACGAGCTGTGGAACAAAAGAAGAAGGCATATAGTGAATGGTTAGCGAGTAGAGGTAGGGGAGAAGATGAGAGAGAGAAGAGAGAGGTATATGTGAGCAGGAGAAGGGAGGTTAAGAGACTGGTGAAGGAGAGTAAGAAGAAAGTGGATGAAGAGTTTGGGAGGAATCTGAGTGTGAAATGGAGGGAGAGTAAGAAATTGTTTTGGAAGGAGGTAAAGAAACTAAGGCAGTGTGAAAGGGGAAATAGTAGGGGAGTGAAAGATAGGAATAATAGACTGTTGGTGGAGAAGAGAGAGAAATTGAGGAGATGGAAGGAGCACTTTGAGGATTTGTTGAATGTAGAGAGTGAGAGGAGTGCGGGTATAAATGGTTGGGGAATGGCTAGGAGAAGAAGAGATGACAGGAGGGAGGAAGAGATCAGTAGGGCGGAAGTAGTGGAAGCGATGAAGATGATTAAGTTGGGGAAGGCCCCAGGAATTGATGGAGTGTGTGGTGAAATGCTTAGGTATGGGGGTGAGATTGTTGTGGAGTGGATAAGGAAGTTGTGTAGATTGGCTTGGGAAGAGGGAAGGGTTCCAGAGGACTGGAAATCAGGTGTAATTGTTCCTTTATACAAAGGGAAAGGGGAGAGAGAAGTATGTGGTAACCATAGGGGTATTTGACTTCTTAGTGTGACTAGTAAAATATATGGTAGAATACTCATTGATAGGGTTAGACATATGACAGAGGAGCTAGTTGGAGAAGAACAAGGGGGATTTAAGAAGGGAAAAGGGTGTGTAGATCAGATATTTGTTCTAAGTTGTTTAGTAGAGAAGTATCTAGAAAAGGGAAGGAAAGTGTATGTTGCCTTCATGGACTTGGAGAAAGCTTATGACAGAATAGATAGGCAAGGTATGTGGAAGGTATTAAGAATATATGGAGTGGAGGAGAAAGTGTTGAGTGCTGTGAAGAGTATGTACGAGGGAGCTAGGGCTACGGTGCGAGTGGATGGTGAGCTGAGTGAGTTCTTTGATCTCAATGTGGGATTGAAACTAGATTGTGTGATGTCTCCATGGCTGTTTAATATATACATGGATGGGGTTGTAAAGGAGGTGCAAGGTAGGGCAGTGGATGTGGGGGTGGCTCTAATGAATGAGGGTGAGATTTGGAAGCTTCCGGTGTTGCTGTTTGCTGACAATACAGTATTGTTGAGTGAAGATGAATGGAAGTTGCAAGGTTTGGTGAAGGATTTGGGACAGTGTGTAGGAGGAGGAAGCTGATTGTTAATGTAAACAAAAGTAAAGTTATGGTGTTTGAGAGAAATGAAGTCACAGAGTGTGCAGTGAGGTTGGATGGTGAGGATATGGAGAATGTGAGTGCATTCAAGTACTTGGGTAGTGTGATGAGTAAGGATGGAACTTTGGGGGTTGAAGTGCGTGAAAGGATACAGCAGGGAAGGAAGGTTGTTGGTACACTGAAAGCAGTGATGAGAAATAAGGAGGTGAGTATGGAAGTTAAGAAGTCACTGCATGATAGTATTGTGATCCCTACCCTGACGTATAGAAGCGAGGCGTGGACCTTGCAAGAGGGGAACAAGTCAAGAGTGAGAGCATTGGAAATGAGATACTTGAGAGGAACATGTGGAGTGACGTGGAGGGACAGGTTGACGAATGAAGAAGTGAAGGAACGCTGTGGGGTGGATGTGGATGTGGTTGAGAAGATTAGGGGAAATACACTGAAATGGTTTGGATATGTGAAGAGAATGGAGAATGAAAGACTGACTAAGAGGGAGTATGTAGGTGAGGTGGAGGGAGGGAGAGGGAGGGGTAGACCGAGGATGAGGTGGAGGGATGGAGTTGAGAGGTATATGAGGGAAGGGGGGGTGAGTTGGGGGGAGGGTGGTCAAATGGTGGGTGACAGAGCGATTTGAAGGCTTTTTGTCTGCGGTCACCCTTTGCGGGATTAGGGCGTCGGGCTATGGATAGATAGATAGATAGTGTTCCCCAGGGCTCTGTCCTATCACCAACTCTCTTCCTTTTATTCATCAATGATCCTCTAAGCTGTACATCTAATCTTATCCAGTCGTACACTGATAATTCCACCCTTCACCTTTCCATTCGTTTCCACCACGTCCATCTCAGCAGTTACTTCAATAAACAAGGGATGAGGCTATGGCACACCTAATGTCTGACTTGGCTCGTATCTCAGACTGGGGTAAAAATAATCTTGTTTTTAATGCACCAAAACCTCAGTTTTTACACCAATCAACCTGTCAAAATCTTCCACAGGAGTACCCACTAATGTTTACTAATATTCATCTCAATCCTGCATCATCCATGAACATGCTTGGGGTTTCATTCACACGGGACTTATCTTGGAATGATCATATTGCATCTCTTGTAAAATCTGCTTCCAAGAGATTAAATGTGCTAAGCCGACTCCATGCCTTCTTTACCTCTGCACAGTTGTTGACTTTTTACACGGGTTTTATTCGCCCCTGTTTAGAATACAGTTCTCATGTGTGGGGAGGCTCCTCACATACAGCTCTTCTTAGTAGGGCGGAATCAAAGGCTATTCGTCTCATCAAGTCTCCTCCTCTTACTGACTCCCTTCAACCTCTGTCTCATTGCTGCACTGTTACCTCTTTATCTCTTTTCTGTCGCTACTTCAATAGTCACTGCTCCTCTGAATTGTCTGATTGAATCCCTCCACCTCTACGACGGGTGCATACCACGCATCTAGCAACAAACTCCCATCCCTTCTCTGTCAAACTCTCTAATGCATGAGTTAACCTTTACTCCCTGTCCTTCATTTACGCAACAGGTCATCTCTGGAACTGTCTCCCTCTGACCATATTTCCTACTTCCTATAACCTCCAGTCTTTCAAATGCAGTGTGTCCAGGCATCTCGAAATGAATGGATCTTGAATTTGGCTCTCATCTGTATTTTTTTTTTTTTTTGAAGGAACATTTTGTGGGTTCAGCCTTTGGTTCATTCTTCCTCACATAAATATAAATATAAATTTAAATATCTATCTATCAATCTGTGGTACAGTGGTAAAGTGCCCGTTTTCGTACACTGAAGAACGAGATCTCGCGTCCCACCAGGGTAATAAACTTTGGGAGCGTTCTTCATGCCACGTACTGCATTGGCGGACACAAGGGGTGCTGTGGTTGAACCAGTGTCGCATACTGAAAAGTATCTTTGCACCCAGTTGGTTTGCGCGAGCCGATTACACTTGGTTCACACTACACACGCATCCAAAGCCACTCCAACACAACAAATACATTTACAAGCACACTGAGTGACAAGCCAAATTGTTTCCTGTACACCAGGAACCCATTTGTCAAGCTGGGTGGTAACCATATATCTAAATTATGGCCCCTGGTGGTTAGTGGGTAATAAAGGTTCTCCAGTCGGATTGAGCAGGTGCAGATTTATATCCAAGGGGTGGTTGGGGTTTATTGCTCACGTAATGCCACTCAAGGATGCGTGAAGCTGGTCACTCTCGTCTTAAATGTCATTACCAACTTGCCTTGCCCCGGGATCCTACGGTCCTCATGGGGCGACATCGGATTGGATGATCGAGATATATATATATATATATATATATATATATATACAGTAATCACTCTAATATCCAGACGCCCAGTATCCGAACATCCCCACTAACCGGACATAATCGTCCCAGGATCCAATATTCCCAAAATGGTCCGAAAACTGCAAAAAATATAAAATAAAAACGAATTTTTCCCGCCCGTAATTTGAACTTACTGCGTGCGGCACAGGAGAGCATTGTTGTGGCGCGTCATTCCTCCAATGTCCGATAGAGCGCTGCTGCGTCCTCCCCACTTTCCGCCTGTCTCTCGCAGTGAGTGCACGCTCATCGTTATGGCTGCCCACGTGATCGCTTTTGTGGTGGTGCCTTACCTGCTGCAGGCACTCCTGCTGCTCTCGGGCCTCCTCTTAGTGTGTGTGATGATGGCCCCGCCACCTGAGAAAAGGAAGAGAGTGGTGTTGACTCTGGAGAAGAAACGGGAGATATTGGAGAAAGTAGATGCGGGGTGGTCTTCTTCCCGCATCCTCTGCGAGTTCAACCTGGCCCGATCTACTTTGTTTGATATTAAGAGATCCCAAGACAAACTCATGCAGTACACGGCTGACTTCTCATCAAGAAGCAAACGCAACGTGGAGAGGAAGGTGATGTTTACTTCCAAGTTTGCTTAAATCGACCGCTCCACGTTGATTTGGTATCAACAGCAACGTGCTGCTGGTGTGATGGTACGTGGAACGGAGCTGAAGGCTGCTGCTGAGAAGTTCGCAAGGCTTCACGACCCCCTAGACTTCAAGGTATCCGAGGGTTGGCTCATTGCGTTCAAGTTATGGCATGACCTTACCAACCGTAAAGCTCATGGCGAAGCTGTGGACGCTAACGAGAATGGAGTTGACGAGTTTCGGCACAAGGTGAAGGGCTTGATCGACAGGGAGGGCCTCACTCTCGGTCGAGTCTACAACGTAGACGAAACTGGTCTATTCTCTCGCTCGCTGCCAACGAACACTCTAGCTGAGGAGACGGAGAAGCGTGTACCTGGCTGCAAGCTCTCCAAGGAACGGATATCTGCTTTGTGTTGTGCCAATGCTAACGGCATGCACTGGCTTAAGCCCGTTGTTGTTAGCTGTGCAAAGCAGGCTCGGTGTCTTCGTGGGGTGATGGATGTCCTTCCTGTCGTCTGGTACCATTCTTTGAAGGCATGGTTTACAGCTGTGATCTTCAAAGACTGGTTCCACCGCCACTTCGTCAAGGAGGTAATCAATTATCAGACGAAGACACTGGGAATCCCGTGCAACCAGGTAAAGGCCCTCCTTCTCCTCGACAATGCACCTGCCCACCCGTGCGACAAGGACTTGGTGGCTGAGAATGGCCGGATTAGGTGCAGGTTTCTGCCACCTAATACGACTGCTCTCATCCAACCAATGGACCAACGAGTGATTGTGGCAACAAAGCGCCAATATTGAAGGAAGTTCCTGGACGAGGTGATGGTTGTTCTCGAGGACGAGGACGAGCGCAGGGAGGGACAGGACACACGAGGCCAGCGGACTTTGGAAAACCTTCTCCGCTACAACATCAAGTCTGCGTTGTACAACTGGGCTAGTGCATGGAAGGAAGTCCCTTTGAAGACTCTGGAAAATGGTTGGTCTCGTCTGCTTCTTGGAACAGATGTGGAGTACGATTTTCTAGGGTTTGACGTGGATGACTTCCGTGCACAGCTACATACGCACGGCAACGATATTGATGTAGACGATGTTCGTGAGTGGTTGGATGACGACGAGGGCGATCCTGGGTATCAGACATTGTATGATATCGAGATCGAAGTCTTCAGTTGCAGGTGTCAGTACTGAGCTTGAAGATTCCAACGAGGAAGGCGACGATGATGCAGACTCCTCTCAGCAGGACACTACTCCAGCCATCCCCAAGCTGAGCGCACTCCGGGAACATCTAGAGTTCGTCCTAGACTACCTGGAACACCCGGACTGTGACAGGGAGATGGGGCCCTTGGGACTCGTGGAGGAAGTGCGTGCTTTCAGGCAGCGCATCATCAATCGTCCGAGTCGTCGGTCATTGCGTCAATCAACCATTGACAGTTTTTTCAGGCCCGTGACCCCTGCTGTGCCCAGCCCTGGCTCCACTCCATTGCCTCCCGAAGACAGGCCCTCATGCTCCGAGCCACAGCCCAGCACATCAGCCACGGTGGAGTCACCGCTCGACGTGAGTTTGCGGCTGTCTTCAGAGTCGTCTGCAGTGGGTACGCCATCACCACCACCCAGTGACGCACCCCTAGGTCACCTGCCAGTGATACTCTCAGACTCTGACAGTGAATAAACAGCAAGAACTTCTCCACTAGACCACACGGGAATTTACAGTGTTGTGCAGTGAAAAAAACAGTGTGTTGTGTTAAGGATTTACAGTTGTGAGAGAAAAGACTAATTTGGAACAAAATTTAACGTAAATAGACTTGTTTGTTTTTGCTTTAGAAAATTATTAGAAGAATGAGACAAGTTAAAGTGCAGAGTGCAACACTTAGTAAGTTACAATGGAGCATTAGTTAAACAAGAGTGCTCACTGTGAAGAGAACGGACTTCTGTGTGCGATTGACTTAGTTCAGTGCAAGACTTCATGAACAGTGTACTGGAAGTGCTTCAGGAAATCCTTCTTACTGTCAGAGTCCGAGAGGAGGCGGTTATTCATCGAGGTGGCCATGGACTTGCTGTAAGTAGGCAGAATGTTTCATACTGTACTTTTTTCCATACTATACTTACCTCATTTCACTCTTTAATGTCCTTTATTGGTGTGAATAGGGTGTTAGGAGCTATGCATGTGCAGTAGGAAGGTGTTTTTCTGAGTTAGGCTAGGTTAGGGTCCATAAGTACCAGTCCAGGAGCCAGTCACCAGAATGTTTAATATTGTATGAACCTACTTCTAAACCCTCATTTTATGCTTCTTTTGCATTTATTTCAGTCATTTATGTGCCTTATTGGTGTGATTTGGGTCGTAAATAGGTGCTATGCATGTCCAGAGGGAGTTGTATAGGTGTTTCTTTGAGTTAGGGTCCATAAGTACAAGTCCATAAGCTGGGGCCCAATATCCGGACAGGACCACTATCCGGACCTGCCTATGGCTCTATTACGTCGGATATTGGAGTGATTACTTATATATATATATATATATATATATATATATATATATATATATATATATATATATATATATATATCATAATAATCATCCAGACCTCCTTTCCCATCTGAAGATGGGGTGATGTAGGGCACAGAGAACCAGAAACCATGACTGAATGAGATTACTGAATGATCCACACTCCCATTCATTCCATTCAAGCCCCAGTTACTTGGATCAACCTGATGGGTCATAAAATTATCTGCACATAGGTTCTCACCCATTGTCTAACAGGGTCAGTCTGATTACTGTCAAGCGAAAAAGGATTTCAAACTCTGGTCATACACGCCACATGAAATTCATCTAGCCGTATCGATCGCTTGTCAGTTCCCAAACCTCTTTAGCTTCTATGCCTCTCTCTAACAAAATTACTTACCATTTCTACCCACCGTCTTCTAGGCCTGCCAGCCCTCCTTCTTTCTTATTCGCTTAGATATAGCATTTTCACCACTATTCAGATCAATCTCCACATGCTCATACAATAAAACCAAATTTTCTCCAACAGTGGTATCTCAAAACTTCCTTAATCCACATCTTTCACAAATATTATTCCTTACTCTATCCATTCTGTGCACTCAACACACGCCCTTCAACAGTTTCACAACTATTCACACCAATCTCCACATGTTCATCCCATATAACCAAACTCTCCCCAACCGTGGTATCCCAAAATGTCCTTATTCCACATCTTTCACAAAGCATATTATTCCTTACTCTGTCCATTCTTTGCACTCAACACACTCTTCAACAGATCCATCTCCACTTCTGTTACTTCCGACTTTTCATTTTCATGCCACACCATAGTCTTACACCTGTATGGTAGAGTAGGTACGAAAACTCCTTCATGTAAACCTCTCGCAGCTGCAACACTCAAACTTCAATTTTTAATCAAGGCCTTCATTGCACCAGTCACTTGCCTTTCCTGTTCCACTTCTACTTTCCACTACTTTTGCACAATTACCACTATTTTCTATCATTGCACCCAGGCATTAATACTCTCTCACCAATTCAAATCTCTCCACATTCATCAAACATCATGCTGGGAGACACCTTCTCTTTCAATGACCATCACTTTGCTCTTATTTACATTAACTTTCAAGGCACGATGCTCACTGACATCAACACAATATCCGCGAGTCTTTCAGTCTCTTTTCTTGTGTTTGCAACCAGCACGGTAAAATTTGCATACATTGGATTTGAGATATTCTATCATTCACCAATCATTACTAGCGCTGTCCCTCTCTCTATTTCTGCAGTTTTTATGTCCCATAACAGCATCCAAATACATATTGAACAACCACGGAGACAACACACAACCTTGTCTCACGCCAGCACTGATCTTTAACCATTCACATAGATGTCCACGTACGCTTATACGCACTTCACTCCCATTGTTAATGATGGTAGTGATCAATCCCAGTCTGTCTAGCCGAGCAAACCCACAAACTACAGTCAAGCAACCGCTCCTGCAGGGCAGTCCCGTACAGCAAACTGATGTTCTCTTGCCAGTGACAGCGCTTCGCCGAAGCGAGGCTCAGGGAAAAGTGTGCAGGTTTTGTTCCTGGGTAGATCCCCCATTAGCTTCTCTCCATTCAGTGAACAGGGGCACCATAGTAGGTTCCACTTCGCCGTGGTCTGGATATAACGTTACCACCGGGCGTTGCAAGTGGTTTCCTGAGTTACAGAAAACCGTTTAACTGGTCACTAATTGTAGAGCCTCCTGAAGTGGAAAAAGGAGTAATAAAAGTGACAGAAAAGAAAGAAGAGTAGAGTAAGAAGAGAAATAACAGTTCTTAATTGCACTCAACAGTTTACAATCTACACCATACATCCATGAAACATCCATAATCCTTCCTCGTTTGCCGTGTCATGCACTTCATTCCACATACATAAATGTCATGAATACTTTTTAGTCCTCATAAACTTTCCCCACTAACTGTCTCATTACATTTATTTGATCCACACATTTTCTGCCACTACTAAAGCTACATTGTTTGTCAACACCATGCATTCTAATGCATACATTAATTTTCTCTAAGATAATTCTTCCATTTAACTTTCCTTCATCACTCAAGAGACTTATGCCGCTATACTTTTGGACTCATTTCACTCACCATTATTCTTGTATATGGGTACAGTCACAGCCTTTTTCCACTCTGCTGGTATGGCTTCACTTAATCATTACGTCTTCATTAATCAAAACAAACTCTTCATTCCTCTTTTTCCTCTACACTTAATCATCTCTGCATACACCTCATAAACCCCTGTTGCTTTCCTTTTCTTCAACCATATCATAGTTTTCTTCGCATCTGTCAGTGTTACGTTGTTTGGCATTACATTCCTTCCCTTTATACCACCAAAACCAATCATGTATACAGCTACTGTGCTTTCGCCAGTTCCATTCATTAGCCTTTCTAAATATTCTTTCCATTTGCTCCTTACTTCTCTTCCAGTGGGTAGCATTCTTTCACTTCCATCCCTCACACTTTCACACTTCTTTTCACCTACACTTTAACATTTTTTTTCACTCCTTTCAAAACAATTTCCTGTTTTCAAAGAAATTTGCATTCATTTTTCTCCCAGATTGTCATTTACATACTTTATATGCTTAGTGGCCTTTTAGCATGCTTCTCACTCCCAGTGTACTTTCATCTTCTATCATTTAAGTCCCTTTCCTGCATCAACTCTAGCCACCGCTTCTTTTCCTCCAACGCTCTGTCAACTCTTCATCCCATCACACTGTGCTTTTATTCTTGGTTGCTGACCTCGCGATACAACATATTGCTTTGGCGTTCCTAACTAAACATTCCCTAAATGCTTTTCACAAGTTGTCCAGATTCATTTGTTTCAGTTTCATTGCTTCCTACTCTTTCACCACTATAGCCTGAGATTCATCCCTTGCTTGATTGTTTCTCAGTTCCTTCACTTTCAGTCCTTCGTCCTGAGCGCTCCCATCTCCTTATCCATCTAATTCCTCTCAGCATAGTCTTGCAAGCCACATCATATGACCAGATAGACCTTCGCATCGTCCTCTCACCGCCCTCGCATTCACGACACCCCATAATCGTTCTCTCTGAAAGAGAACACACACACACACACACACACACACACACACACACACATACATACATACATATAGATAAACAGATAGATAGACAGAGATAGATAGATAGATAGACAGAGAGAGAGAGAGAGAGAGAGAGAGAGAGAGAGAGAGAGAGAGAGAGAGAGAGAGAGAGAGAGAGAGAAAAGTGAATGTAGGGAAGAGTAAAGTTATGGTCTTCGAGATAAATGAAGTTAATGAATGTACATTGAGGCTCGATGAGGAGGAAATGAAAAACGTAAGTGAGCTTAAGTACTAATGTAATGTGATGAGTAAGGATGGATTATTAGAGGGTGAAGTGCTTGAAAACGTACAACAAGGAGGAAAGGTTGTTGGTTCGTTGAAAGCAATGATAAGGAATAGGGAAGTGAGCATGGAGGTAAACGTATGGAAGTGAAGCTTGGGCCTTGCTGGAGGGACACAAGTCAAGAGTGAGAGTAGTGGAAATGAGTTATTTGAGAGAAGCATGTGGAGCCACATGGAGAGACAGACTGACAAACGAGGAAGTGAAGGAGCATCGTGGTGTGGATGTGGATGTGATAGAAGGGGTTAGGAGTAATACACTGATTTGGTTTGGCCATATGGGGAGGATGGAGAGCGAGAGACTGACGAGAAGGGTGTATATGAGTGAGGTGGAGGGGGGTAGAGGGAGAGGGAGGCCAAGGATGAGATGGAGGGATGGAGTGGAGAGGTATATGAGAGAGGAGGGTGTGAGCTGGGAGCAGGGCAGTGAAATGGCGGGGGACTGGGCGACATGGAGGCGATTTGTTTGTGCTTGAAACTTCGCAGGATGGTAGGGATTAGGTCCCGGATGGGCGAGTTTCAATTTCAAATTGATCATATTATTCGTTTGTTTTAATCGCACCTTCAGTGTGCGCATAAATACCGCGGGGGATTTCCATAGAGTTGCATGGGTCTCAGCAGAGAAAGAGAAAGAGAGAGAGGGGGGAAGGAGGGGTTGCACATCTTCAGTCTGACGTCTGATATTGTACTTCACTGATTCTTCGAACAGACGATTTTATGCGGCAGGAATTGGTGGTGGTAGTGGTGTTAGCAGCTGTGATGATGATGGTGGTGGTGGTGGTGGTAATGGTAGCTCTATTGATGGTGGTGCTGGTGGTGGTATTTATGATGATGGCGGTGGTGGTGGTAGTTGTGGGGGTAGTGGTAGCTCTGATGGGGGTGGTAGCTGTGATGATGAATGTGGCGAGGTAACTCTGACGAAGATGGTGGTAGTGATGGTGGTTGTGTTAGTGATGGCAAACGATCGGAAACGCCTCTTATTTGGACAAGTGCTGTGTGGCTCGGTAGGGCTGCGAGGCACTTTTAATACATGTACTTTAACCCTTCTCTCTCAGTATGTATGTGTGTGTGTGTGTGTGTGTGTGTGTGTGTGGTACAGCCGAAACTGGAAAAAAGGATTTCGATGAAACGGTTGCTAATGGGTCACAGATGAGTTCGTTTCAATTTCATGTCGATTGAATTTTTCTACTGGAACCTTTTGACTGCTAATTGTCCTCACTGTTTGCAGGAACAAAGTATTGGGCAGGGAAGCACTCGCTTCTGCTTTGAAGCATAAATCATTGATCTTGAATAAAGCAAAACGCTATGTAAAAACGACTCTCATTTGAGTCTGAAGAAGCTGTCATAAGCTGAATGAAGTCATCATCATGCTATGCTGAATTAAATAGTCTGAAGGCACAACAGGTTGCGGGATTAAGAACAGTAAATGAGTGGCAAGCAGAAGATCCAGTCGCCAATAATACTGTAAGAGACGAGAAATAGATTTTGCAAGAATAATAAAAAAGAAGCTGAGATATACAAATATGGAAGGAATATGAAACAGGTCAAATACACACACACACACACACACACACACACACACACACACACACACACACACACACACACACACACACACACACACACACACACACACACACACACCTTCAGTGCTAGATCTAATATTTACTAGGCAAAAAAATGATATTGACAGTTTAATATATCACCCTCCACTCGGCAAAAGCGATCATGCAGTACTAAATTATAACTTCAGGATAGCATATGACATTGTAAACAGCAATGACAGTTACCAAAAGGGCCTAAACTACAAAAAGGGAAATTATCAAGACCTAAAGAAGTATTTCTTAGAAGTTGATTGGGAAAATGAGCTTAGAGGACAAGATTTAAATGCTGTATATAAAAAATTCTGTGAATTTTATGAAATAGGAGTCCAGAAGTACATCCCACAGCACGAAGAAGCAGATAAAAAAATACAGAAATGGTTCAATACAGAATGTAAAAAATCAAAAGAAAGAGGAGATTTGTTGTGGAATAGATACAGAAGACACAATAATGAAAGGGCGTATAATAATTACAAACAGGCAAGAAACGACTATACAAGAATAAGGAGGGAAGCCCAAAAACAGTTTGAGGAGGATATAATAAATAAAAGTAGTGACCAACCAAAGCTGTTTTACAGCTACATCAGAAGCAAAACCAAAGTAAAAGATATAATACAATCCATTACAGACGAGGGAATCACTTATACACAAGAGAAAGATATTTGTGAAGCACTAAATAAGAATTTCCAATTAGTTTTTACAGAAGAAAAAAATTTTGAGAGAGACTATGTGGAACACGCATGTCCATACATACAGTACTACCAGATATACAAATAGCAGAAAAAGTAATACAGGAGGAGTTAAGTAGATTAGACAGAGGAAAAGCAAGTGGTCCTGATGAAATTTCATGTTGGGTATTACGAGAATGTGCAAAGGAGTTAAGTAAACCATTATTTTTAATTTTCAAGAAATCCTTGAGTCAAGGTAAACTACCTGATATTTGGAAAAAAGCAAATATTGTCCCCTTATTCAAGAAAGGAAATAGACAAAATCCACTCAACTACCGACCAGTATCACTAACCAGTGTTGTAAGCAAGGTATTAGAAAAACTTATAAGAAAAGCTTGGGTAAATCATCTGGAAGAACACAGTATGATAACAGAAAGACAGTTTGGTTTCAGAAAAGGAAAATCATGTGTTACTAATCTGTTGAGCTACTATGACAGAGTAACAAACACAATACAGGAAAAGGAAGGATGGGTGGACAGTATCTATTTAGATTTCAAGAAAGCTTTTGACACAGTACCACACCAAAGACTTTTATGGAAACTGTACCATCAAGGAGGAATTCGAGGCAAACTGTTTTGTTGGATGCAAGACTTTCTCATAAAAAGAGAAATGAGGACAGTACTAAGAGGAAACTACTCATCATGGAAAGAAGTGACTAGTGGAGTACCACAGGGTTCAGTGCTGGCACCA
This sequence comes from Coenobita brevimanus, assembly GCF_032717465.1. Taxonomy (NCBI): domain Eukaryota; kingdom Metazoa; phylum Arthropoda; class Malacostraca; order Decapoda; family Coenobitidae; genus Coenobita; species Coenobita brevimanus. The sequence goes on along the minus strand of NC_137030.1, from coordinate 17,901,216 downwards.
ATCATGTTTTTAGTGTATATAAATGATATAAACAGTAACACTGGAAATGAGAGCTATCTGAATATGTTTGCAGATGATGCAAAAATACAAAGGAGGATTACTAACACGGACTCTTGTAAAGAGCTACAAGAAGAATTAAATAAACTTCATGAATGGAGTAGTACATGGCAAATGGAATTCAATGTGGACAAGTGTCATGTAATCAAGTTTGGTGAAAGTGGAAAAAGACCTGACTGGGATTATAAGTTAGGAAATAAAACCGTATACACATCAGAAAGAGAGAAAGACCTAGGTGTGATTATCAATAACAGACTATCTCCGGCTGACCACATCAGCGAGAAGGTACGGAACATGTATACACTGCTTGCAAATATGAGAATAGCATTCACATACATAAATGAAGACATGCTAAGAAGGATAATAACATCATTCATTAGACCAACCCTGGAATATGCATCAGTAGTCTGGAGTCCTCATCTCAAAAAGCATATCGACAAGATCGAAAAAGTTCAAAGGGCCACTACAAGATGGATACCAAAGCTTAAGGGACCTAAGCTACGAAGAAAGACTAAATAAACTGAATCTACCAACACTACAGGAAAGAAGGAAAAGAGGTGACATGATAATGCTATATAAGTGCATATCAGGAAAGGAGAAAATAGACATAAATGATTACTTAACATATGGAGAAGCATCAGCAAGAGGACATTGCAAAAAACTGCATAAGAAGAGAGGTGATAAAGACGTAAGGAAATTCAGTTTCCCAAACAGAGCAATTGATCAATGGAATGCACTACCGAATGAAATAGTGTGTGCCAAAACAATTCACAAATTTAAGGATATGTACGATAAATATGGTCTAAGACACGGGACAGTACGAGCTTGACTCATTCCTGTAAAGATACAATTAGGTAAGAACAATTAGGTAAGAACACACACACACACACACACACACACACACACACACATACATATATATATATATATATATATATATATATATATATATATATATATATATATATATATATAGATAGATAGATAGATAGATAGATAGATAGAGAGAGAGAGAGAGAGAGAGAGAGAGAGAGATAAATAAATAGATAGATAGATAGATAGACAAATCATCATCATCATCATCATCATCCGGACCTCCTTTCCCACCCTAGGACAGGGTGAGGAGTAGCAATGACCAAACAGCCCAAATTTGCCAAGTCCAATAGGCCACACTTCCATTCACTCATCATTCACGCCCCCGGAATCCTGGCTCTATCAGATACGCCAAAAACATTCACCACGTTCTGTAGTTTCACATAAACGTATCCGATTGAGTCAACCCGCACCAGAAAGCTTGTAAGAAGGACCATAAGGCATTCAAGGATCTGGAAAAGCATACGACAAAGTGGACAGAGAAGGATTGTGGAAAGTTTTGCGCATGTGTCCAGACAGCCCAAATTTCCCCAGTCCAATGGGCCACGCTTCCATTCACTCATCATTCAAGCCCCCGTAATCCTGGCTTTATCGGATACTCCAAAAACATTCACTACGTTCTGTAGTTTCACAAAAACGAATCCACACAATGCCATCACGGCATATCTCGCACTCTTGAACATATTCACCACTTCCACCCTCTTGCTCTCCTCATTCACACTTCTCACATTCCACATGGCCATGCGAGTCTGCCCAATTGGTTGGGGTCCTGGGCAGGTATTGGGCCATACGAGGCTCTCAGAAAGACTACCATGATTAAGTGATTCTGGATCGGGGAATCTAGGGGACACTTATATATATATATATATATATATATATATATATATATATATATATATATATATATATATATATATATATATATATATATATATATATATACATATATATATATATATATATATATATATATATATATATATATATATATATATATATATATAGATAGATAGATATATATATATATATATATATATATATATATATATATATATATATATATATATATATATATATATATATATATATATATATATATATATATATATATATATATATATAATCTCTAATCTCATCAGCCTTTTGAGTGTCCACTGCGGACCTGCCTATCCCTACAGAAGTGAGAACGATACAGCCAAGGTATCTCTACCAAGTGGCTTAGGCTGTCTAGCAGAGATTGTATGTAAAGTGAGAAGTGTTTGTAAGTGTAATTGTTGTGTTGGAATGGTTTTGGATGCGTGTGTAGTCTGTGAACCAAGTGTAATCGGCTCGCGCAAGCCGACTGGGTGCAAGCATGCTTTATAGTATGTGACACTGGTTGAACCACAGCACCGTTTTTGTCCGCCAATGCAGTGCTTGACCAGAAGAATGCTCCCAAAGTTTTTACCCGGGCGGGGTGCAAACCCTCGATCCTCAGTATACGAAAAAGCACACTTTACCACTGTACCACAGAGGCTCCATATATATATATATATATATATATATATATATATATATATATATATATATATATATATATATATATATATATATATCCACCCATCCATCCATCATCTAATCCTATGTTGCCCCATGAGGACCGTAGGAGCCCGGGGCAAAGAAAGTTGGACCTGGCATTTAAGATGAGAGTGACCAGCCTCACTCATCCCTGAGTGGCATTACGTGAGCAATAAACCCCACCACCCCTTGGATATAAACCTTCACCGGCTCAATCTAATTGAAGCACATTTATTACCCACTAAACCACCAGGAGCAAAAATTTGGTTATATGGCTACCACCCAGTGTAGTAAATGGTTTCCTGGTGTACAGGAAACCATTTGGCTTGTTACTCAGTGTAGAGTCACCCACAGGCAGAAGGGAGTGGAAAGAATGAAGGAAAGAAAGCCACAAGAGGGAGTGTAAAGTCACCCGCAGGCAGAAGAAAGAGGAAAGAATGAAGGAAAGAAAGACAGAAGAGGGTGGATGGAAAGAAGGATGGAGGAGAGGAAAGGGCAGACACCCATATATATATATATATATATATAGTCGGTGGTATGCGGGATGATGAGATACCCGGTAGTGATTTTGGGAGGGGACTTAAATGGTCATGTAGGTGAAGCAGCACAAGGTTATGAAGGAGTTCATGGGGGATGTGCGTATGGTATAAGGAATGCAGAAGGGGAAAGGATACTCGAGTTTGGGGAGGCAACGGACATGATTGTGTGCAACACATATTTTAGGAAAAGAGACAGTAAGTTAATTATGTATGAGTCTGGTGGAAATAGCAGTCAGATAGATTATTTTCTGGTTAGGACGGCTGATAGGAGGTTAGTGAGGGATGTTAAAGTTATAGGAAGTGAGGAGTGTGTGCAGCAGCACAAACTATTGATTTGTGATATGGTGCTTAAAGAACAAGTGATGAAAAAGAGGACTTATGTACCTAGGAGGAAATTATGGATGCTGAAAAACCAAGTAGTAAGGGATGCCTTCTATAGCGAGTTGAGGAGAGTGGTGGCTGAACAGGGAGCTGTAGACAGAGGCGTTAATGAACAGTACAGAGCCTTCAAGAACAATTTCTTGAGAGTTACTGATGTAAAATGCGGTTGGACAAGAGGACCACCAAGACATAAAGTAACTTGGTGGTGGGATGAGGGTGTAGAAGCTGCAGTTAAGGAGAAAAGAAAGCTTTTCCGGGAATGGAAGAAGGGTGGTAGCAAAGAGGAATATTTGGCTGCCAAGCGGAGGACTAGAAGAGAGGTATACAGGGCAAAGTCTGAGTCACAGGGACTATTACTTGATAACCTAAATCATGGGGAAAGGAAATATATGATATTTAGGGTGGCAGGTCGGGTGAAGAGGGATAATCGAGATGTTATAGGTGAGCAGTGTGTGAAAAATGATGAAGGAAGGGTAGTGGTGAACAGTGAGGATATTAAAGATGCATGGAGAGAGCATTATAACCGGTTGTTGAATGAAGAGTTTGACTGGGACAGGGAAGGTTTGGAGCCAGCAGATCCAGTGTCTGGCCTTTGGCCTTTGATTGATGCTGCTAGTGTGAGTGAGGCAATAGGCAGGATGAAGGTGGGGAAGGCAGCAGGTGTGTCTGGGTTGACTGCCGAAATGTTGAAGGCCTCAGGCGATATAGGGGTGAGGTTAGTCACTGACCTGATAAATAGGATTATTTATGAGTGTGTTGTCCCAGATGATTGGCTGAAGAGTATAATTGTAAATGTGTATAAAGGGAAGGGTGACGCCCTGGAAAGAGGAAATTATAGAGGTATAAAACGTTTATATCAGATAATGAAGGTAATGGAGAGAGTTTTAGAAGGTATGATTAGAGAAAGAGTGAATATTGATGAGATGCAGTTTAGGTTTATGCCAGGTAGGGGGACCACTGATGCTATATTCATTGTTCGACAGCTTCAGGAAAAATATATTGGTAGGAGAAGGGATCTTTATTTGGTTTTTGTTGATTTGGAAAAGCCCTTTGACAGAGTCCCTAGAGAGGTGGTGAAGTGGGCAATGAGAAAGCTTGGCTTGGAGGAGTGGCTGGTTAGGGTGGTTATGGCTATGTATGTGGGTGTTCACACCCAGATAAGAGTGAATGGAGATTTGAGTGGTGAGTTTTCCGTGAATGCTGGTGTGCATCAGGGGTCAGTCTTGAGTCCCATGTTGTTTATCATGGTACTTGAAGCCCTTTCACGTGACTTTAGAAACGGACTCCCGTGGGAGTTGATGTATGCTGATGATTTGGTGTTGATTGCAGAGAACGAAAGGGAGGTGGAGGAAAGGTTTAGGAAGTGGAGAGATGGTATGGGGCACAAGGGTTTAAGGGTAAATGCAGATAAAACAAAAGTGATGATATCTAGGGTTGGTGGCGGTACTGTCAAAGACGAGGGAGAGTGGCCGTGTGCAGTTTGCCACAAGGGCATGGGAAGTAATTCCATCTTGTGCGGTGTTTGTGATTAATGGGTGCATAAGACATGTAATGGTATCAGAGGTAGACTGCGAGATAATGCTGATTTTATGTGTACAGTGTGTCGGGGTGAGCAGGTGGAGATTGTCAGACGTGAAAGGATTGAACTTGCTGGTGAATCTCTTGAGTGTGTGGAAGAGTTTTGTTATTTGGGAGACATGTTGTGTGGTGGAGGTGGGGCTGGAGCTAGCTCTGTGGCTAGGGTGAGAAGTGGTTGGAAGAAGTTCAGGGAGCTCTTGCCTCTCCTGACATTGAGAGGACTCTCCCTACGTGCTAAGGGGTCTTTGTATGCAGCATGTGTTAGGAATGTAATGCTGTATGGTAGTGAGACCTGGGCAGTGAAGGAAGAAGATATTCGCCGGCTCAGACGTACAGAAATGACAATGATTACAGTAGGTGGATGTGCAGTGCGTCCCTGCGTCCAAGGTCTGGAGGGGCTGGGTTTACGATGGAAGAGTTGAGAGGTAGGATGGGACTGGAGTGTATTGGTGTTGTGATGAGGAGAGGTAGATTGAGATGGTTTGGACATGTGGAGAGGATGGGGGATGATAATTGGGTGAGGAAGGTGAGAAGTGTTAATACTGGGGGTGGGGTTATGAGGGGTAGACCGAGAAAGACATGGGACGAGGTCATTAAGTGTGACCTCAGGGTTAAGGGACTGAACAGTGAGGCTGCAATGGATCGTGCAGCGTGGACAGCCGCCATTAGGTGACCAAGGCCGACACATGCAAGCATGTTGGAGCCTTTAAAAACGAAAACGATAATATACTGTATATATATACTGTATATATATATATATATATATATATATATATATATATATATATATATATATATATATATATATATATATATATATATATATATATAATGGGTTATATGTGTGTGTGTGTGTGTGTGTGTACTCTAGAGAGAGAGAGAGAGAGAGAGAGAGAGAGAGAGAGAGATTATAAAAGCCCCTTCCATCGGCCCATCTCCCGGTGATAACCAAAGGAGATGCATGGAACCACTGTCTGGCTTACCTCTTGTTCATTTCTACAACATTCGCCTTTCCTGTAATTACGTTTTGTTCATCACCACCTTTCTTTCCTCCAAACATCACCCTCTCTTCCACACTGACACCCATCTTTCTGAGGCGACTGATAGCAAACCCTTTTCTGTATCCTCCTACTTCTTCTACACTCACATCAGGACCAAAGATGGCTGTTGAGCATATGGATGCAAATATATATAGTGCTCTTGCGTTCCTAAAATTGAATCTTTTGAACTCTCTACTCTCTGGCTTCGGCTGTCCAGTCATTCTCTGACTAAATATTGTCTGATTCAACTGAATATGAAAAATTCTTTGACTATCTTACTTCTAAGATGGAACACGTCCTTTCAATTTCTCCTTTTTCTGAAATGTCTATTCTTGGTGACTTAAATGTTCCTTGCCACATTTGGGCCTCATCTCCTAGCACTAATCCACCTAGTGAACAAGTCTACATCTTTCCTATCGTTAAAGACCTAGAGCAGCTTGTTCAGAACGTTACGCATTTATCTGACTTCCTTGGAAAGAATTCCAACATATCTGACCTTTCACTGACACCTAATCCGTCTGCTTATGCTCTTAGTTTTTTCTCTCCACTGGGCTCCTCTGATCAAAAACTTATTTAACCTGTCCTATTGCTCTAGAAAGGTCTGAGGACCCTCCTTGGAAGCAGTGGCTGTGACACTTTGGCGATGCTGACTGGGAGGCCTGCAGGCAGTACTACCTTGATTTTCCCTGGAATGATAATTATTGCTTCCATGGTCGAGAGCCATCTGAGTGTGCCTTACGCATAACAGAGGTTATTTGCTTGGGCATAGAAGCATACATTCCATTCTCTTCTCCTGTGACTAATATAAAAAAATGGCTTAATCACATGTGTTCTAGTGTTGTCCACAATAAGACCTCCAAAAGGTACCAGAACCAACCCACCCCTGAATCTCACCTCTTTTGTGTCTGTGCCCAAAACCATGCTAAGTCTGTCCTCTGATCTAATTTATTTCGTTCATACTAAATGGTCCAAACTCTCTAACTCCAAATCTTTCTGCTCCTTCTGGCACCTTGCCAAAATCCTTTCTAACAAATATACTTCATCATCCATCCCTTCTCTTATCTGCTGTGATGATGCTGTATCTGTTTCTTCTACTGATAATGCTGACCTCATTACTGTGACTTTCTCCTCCAATTCCACCTTCCTCATGACTTCTTCATGGCTGACATTAAAATTTCTAAAATTGTTGTATTTTCTGTCATCACTGGTCTCAATACTAACAAGGCATATGGACCTGAGCGGGTCTCTCCTGTTGTCCCCAAAGAATTGTTTCTGTGCATACACCCTACCTAGGTAAACTCTTGTCTTTGTCAACTTGCATCTTTCCTTCTTGCTGAAAGTTTGTTCACATTCAACTGTCCCGACGAAGGGTGACTTTTCCCAGCCCTCTAGCCTTCGCCCAATTGCTTTAAAGTCATATATTTCTAAGTTTTTGGATCTATTCTGAACAACAACAACAACAAAAAAAGTATCTTTCCTATCATAGTTTTGTTGATCATTAATATGGGTTCCGCCAGGGACGTTCCACTGGTGACCTTCTCACGTTTGCCATTGCACTTAACATCTGAAAGGCTTTTCATCTAATCTGGCATAAATCATTGATTTTTAAACTGCCCTCTTACTGTTTATATCCTTCTAATTGTGCCTACATCTCTAGGTTCCTTTTTGGTCATTCTGTAGCTGCTGTTGTAGACGGCCACCAGTCTTCTCTTAGAGCTGTCAATAGTGATGTTCCTCACGGTCCTGTTCTATCACCAACTCCCTTTCTCCTTTTCTTCAGGGACCCTCTAAGTCTAAGCTGTACATCTTACCCTATCCGCTCGTATGCTGATGACTCCACCCATCACCTTTCCATGTGCTTCCCGCGGCGTCCATCTCATCAGTTACTTCAACAAACAAGCGCTGGTGCTATGTGCTATGTAACACTTAATATCTGACTTGGCTAATTTCTCTGACTGGGGTAAAAGTAATCTTGCTGTTTTTAATGCATCCAAAACTCATTTCTTACATCTTTCAACTCATCAAAATCTATCACAGGATTATCCTCTAATTGTTAACAATATCCGACTCAATCCTGCATCATCATTGAATATACTTGGGGTTATATTTTCTCGGTAAATATCTTTGAAACATCATATTACCTCTCTAGCTTCCAAGAGATTAGGTATGCTTAGCTGACTTTATCTCTTATGCATGGGGAGGCTCCCCATATACAGCTCTTCTAAACCATGTGGAGTAAAAAGCTTTTTGTCTCAGTCACTCTCCTCATCATAACAGTTTACTTGAACTTTTGTTTGTATGCCGCAATGATGCATCTTCATCTCATATCTCATTTCTGTCGCCACACCAATGGTCTTTAATTTTCTCCTCTGAAATGCCTGCTTACATCCGTCCACTACTAAGGACGGCGTGTAGGACCCGTGTAGCCAAAAACTCTCATCCCTTTTCTGTCCAACTCTCTAATGCAAGAGTTAACCGCTTCTCCCAGCCCTTCACGTAAGCAACAAGTCAACTCTGGAACTGTCTTGCTCTCTCTCTCTCTCTTTGTTTCCTATTTCCAATGACTTCCAGTCTTTTAAAGGCAGTGTGTCCAGGCATCTCGAAATGATTGGATCTTGAAACTGGCTATCAATATATTATCTTTTTTTTTTTTTGGGGGGGGGGGGGGAAGGGGAATAATCCTCCAGGTTTTTGGCATTTGGTTCCTTCTTCCTTGCATATATATATATATATATATATATATATATATATATATATATATATATATATATATATATATATATATATATATATTCTGCATGAAGGGATCGATCATTTTCAGTCCTAATTATCATGATAATCACTATTCAGTCTCACTTTTTCCACTAATGCTTGTCGTGGGGAAGATCCACAAATAAGACGCAAAGGCAGATAAAGTTAGAGTTCTTTCTATGACAGTGCTCAGATAAAAGTGCCTCACGGACAAATAGGATAATCTAAAATCAAACAAAATTATACTGAGAAGAATAAAGTCAGAAAAAATACGTATATATAGTAATGACAACAGTGGATAATTTTTTAAATGTGAGGGGTAGAGATGGGAACAGAAAGTATGTGAAACCAAGAAAGTAAACAGAATAAAATGTAGCTGCAAGGATTCAAAGTGCCTGAAAATGCATTAAGAGTGTGAATAAGAAATAAATGTAAAGAATGAAACATAAGAAAACTTAAAGCATGAAAATTAATGCGAAGATGACATATTGGAAGAAAAAGGGCGAAGGGGAGGAAAGAAAAATGAGAAGAGAATGAAAGAATTCTTAATAACCAGGAAGCATTGGGGAGAGAGAGAGAGAGAGAGAGAGAGAGAGAGAGAGAGAGAGAAAGAAAGAGAGGAACGGACATAAGAGAGAAATTTAAACGAGAATAAAGCAGTGAAAGCAGAAAGAAAATGAATGATGACAGCAATAGTAAGGGAAATATATGACGCGATGAACGGGGGAGAAGGGAATATATGAGAGGGAGGGACTGAGCAAAAATAAGAGGAAGAGAAATGGAGCAAGAATGCAGATGAAAACAGCAAATAAGCAAGAATATGAGTGGAGGAGGATGCACGAATAAATATATGAAAAATGAGAAAATCAGGAGAGATAAGACAGGAAATTAGGGCAGGAGGAAAATAAATATGAGGAAGAAAATAATCGAATAAGACAAACAGGGAGGGAAGTATATCAAGATACGGAGAAATATGAAAAAAATATGATAATACAAAATAAAAATAACAGAGACTGGGAAGAAAAAGAATTACTGAAACGGATAAACAGAAACAGAAACAAAAAACTAGAATGTCATTTAGTAGAGCTCATACCTTCGCCAAGGCCCAACATGCAGTTCACTTTAATTCAGTCAGGTCTAATCCAGTATCAAACTCATAACCCTATAAGTTGTAACACCATAATTTTAAACTACCCATAACTTTTAATCATAATTTTAACGCACTGTAACAGCCAACAAAACAGTGCATATCATTTGTCACTGTACGGCAGCTGTATAAAACTACCCCCTTTTATAAGCATATTTAAATCCGCTAAGTTCGGAATTTTATATGGATCCGCGCCAAACTGTACACATTCGAAAATACCAATATCCTAAATAAGCCGGATTTTTTTTTTTTTTTTTTTCATCAAGCTCCATGCAATATTCACTGAAAATTTTTCGAAAATGTCGAAAAACGCCCTATCTTGCAGAGTTAAAGAAAGTGAACAAAAGAAAAAAAATCATGGATCCGCACCTTTATCCGGATCCACACCAAAATTTAATGGAGTCTATTCTGGGCCAAGGCCCATTCTTCTTCCAAGTATCTTGGAAATCCGTCCCTTAGTTTTTGTGTAATCTTGCTCACAAACCAACTAATAAACAAACAAACGAACGGCAGGGGTGAAAATATAACCTCTTTGGCGGAGGTACTAATAAAAGAACGGGTAAATATTGCTTCCTCCCTTTTCTTCCTCTGTTTCTGTAACTTTCAGCCATATTTTCTTCTTCCTCTTATGTCATGCTTCACCCTGTCCTGCATCGTTATTCCCATCAATGCTTCCACACTTTTATTGCTCTTCCGTTTGTATCTCTTCCTGCATGTCTCTTGCTCACTTTGTATATCCCTCCCCCCTCTTGATTTCCTCCGTCACATGCCATGTTCCCCATTCCCTTTTCTTTTGCCTGTGTCATCGTTTTCTCCCTCGGCAGTCCTTTTCTTTTTCTTTTCTTTTGTCTTCATCTACTTCTTTCAAACCTCAATTATTACTCGTAATCCAATTCTTGTCGCCTTTCTCTCTGTCTTGTTTACTTCTCTATGTTTTCCTTCACTTTAGTTAATTATATTTTCACTACCACTTTCTAGAGATAAAGGGACAGGGTGGATGAAGAGATATATGAGAAGGAGGATGTGAGTTGGAGAGTGGGCAGTCACATGGCAGAAGACAGAATGAGCATGATGGCGATTCATTTGTGTCCACTCCTAATGGGATTCAGGAGTCTGGCGATGGATAAACTAATAGATCACTTCTCACATGCTCCTCTCTTTATCTTTTTGATTTTGTTTTTTGTATTTATTTTCTCTTCACCTCGTCTTCCCATCTCCTACAATATTTAGTCATCATTCATCGTGAGCTCCTTCAGTCTGTTTTCCTCTTCCATACTCTGTCATGATTCTTTTATTAGTCTTTCTTCTTCAAGTTTATTTCTTTTATTCATCACCCTTCCTCCTGTTTCTCTAATTTTCCCTCATTATTTTTCCTGTAGTTCTTGTCTTCATCTGTTTCTAGAAAAATGGTCCTTAATAATCTATGTTATTCTCTCCTATTCTGGTCCTCGTTCTCGCCCCATTTTGAAATCTCTTTTTTTTTTCTTTCTTCTTGTTGTTGTTCTTCTTCTACTATATTTTTTTTATCTACATTTCCTTCATCATAGGGCTACATCATAAATTTTCCCTCATATTCCCTGTTCTGTTCATACATCTTCTCCGATATATTTTGCCTTATGTTTATACTGTTTTCCTTTCCTATCATCTTTCCCACTATACTCGTATTTTTCCCATCGGACCCTACTCCTACAGTTTCCTTAACTTTCTCTTTTTATAATATATTGTCCAAGTCGTCCTCTCACACTACTGTATATATATATATATATATATATATATATATATATATATATATATATATATATATATATATATATATATATATATGCCGAACGCCTCAATCCCGCTTGGGGTGGCCACAAACAAATCGCCTCCAAGTCGCCCTGTCCCCCGCCATTTCACTGCCCTGCTCCCAACTCACACCCCCCTCTCTCGTATACCTCTCCACCCCATCCCTCCATCTCATCCTCGGCCTCCCCCTCCCTCTTCCCCCCTCCACCTCACTCACATACACTCTCTTCGTCAGTCTTTCACCCTCCATCCTCTCCACATGGCCAAACCACCTCAGTGTGTTCCTCATAACGCTTCCTATCACATCCACATCCACACCACAACGCTCCTTTGTATCCTCAATCGTCAGCCTGTCTCTCCACGTGACTCCACAGGCTCCTCTTAAATAACTCATTTCCACTGCTTTCACTCTTGACTTGTGTCCTTCCAACTATGTCCAAACTTCACTTCCGTACGTTAGAGTTGGTATCACAATACTGTCATGTAGTAACTTTTTCACTTCCATGCTCACTTCCCTGTTTCTTATCACTGCTTTCAAAGAACCAGCAACCTTTCTTCCCTGCTGTACCCTTTCAAGCACTTCACCCTCCAAACCTCCATCCTTACTCATCACACTACCCAAGTACTTAAACGTACTCACATTTTCCAATTCCTCACCATCCAACCTTGCTGTACATTCACTAACTTCACCTCTCTCAAAGACCATCACTTTACTCTTCCCTACATTCACCTTTAGATTCCGTTTCTTACACAGTCTCTCAAACTCATCCACCAAGCCTTGCAGCTCCCCTTCGTCTTCACTCAACAACACAGTATCATCTGCAAACAACAGTACAAGGAGTTTCCAAACACTATCCTCTCTCACCAGGGCCACTCCAACATCCACTACCCTACCTTGTACCTCTTTTATTACCCCATCCATGTGCAGATTGAACAACCATGGAGACATGACACATCCCTGTTTCAAACCAACTTTCAAAGAGAAAAATTCACTTAGTTCACCATCCACACGCACTGCAGCCTTCGCACCATTGTACATACTCTTCACAGCATTCAACAACTTCCCATCTACTCCATATATTCTTAACACTTTCCACAATCCTTGTCTATCCACCCTGTCATATGCTTTCTCCAAATCCATGAAAGCCGCATACAACTTCTTTCCCTTCTCTAGAAACTTTTCCACTAAAGATCTAAGAATGAATATCTGATCTACACAACCTCTTCCCTTCCTAAAGCCTCCCTGTTCTTCTCCAACTAATTTCTCTGTTCTTTCTCTAACTCTGTCTATAAGTATCCTACCATACACTTTTCCTATTATACTGAGAAGACAAATGCCCCTATGATTACCACACACTTCTTTTTCCCCTTTTCCTTTGTACAAGGGAATAATTATACCTGACTTCCAATCCTCTGGGACTCTACCTTCCTCCCAGGCCAATATGTATATAATCTGTTTTAATTTCTATCCTTCATTATCGATACATTATATTTCCTACTTCTTCCCTCCTACTCCTTTTCTCATCATTGTTCTTACATTATTCATTGTGTACTGCTTCTTTCTTCCTCTAGTTTTTCGTATTCTGCAAATCAAATGCAATTTTTACTATTCTTTCACCTGTATATATTTATGGATCTGTCTTTCTACTTATCTTTCAATGCATATTTTTCATAGTATTCGTTTACTATTGCATTCTTCCTCGAAGTCCTCTCACTTTTCTCCGCCAGGAGATATACTTTTTACCCTGTGTTGGTTTGTCTGTCTGTCTGTCTCTGTGTGTCTGGTAGCAGGGTTACTCAAAACTTTATGAACGGATTTTCATGAAACTTTGTGGAGGGGTAGGGTACGGCCCAATAAACAATCGTTTAAATTCTGGTTGTGATCCAGAATTATTTGTTTGTTCACACCGTTCCTCCAAAAGTTCATAATGAATTTCAATGAAATTTTGTTAAACGGTGGGCTATGGGCTAAGAAAGAATTTATAAAATTTTGGGGCGGATCCTGATACGGACGCTGCATTGGTGGAAGCTTGCGCTGTCTGAGTGCCCCTCTACTATTGTTATTATTGTTTCCGGTATTATTATTATTATCGATATTATTACCTTTGACAAGGAGGTTATGGTTCAGCCTGCGTTTGTTTGTTTGTTTGTTTGTTTGTTTGAGTGTCTCTTAGCAGGATTGCTCAAAAAGTTATAAACAGATTTTGATGAAATTTTGTGGAATGGTAGGCCATGGGCCAAGGAAGAAATAATTAAACTTTAAGGGGGATCCGAGTCCTGATCCGGAGTATCCCGCACAATATCTTCAAAAGTTCTCAATGAATTTCAATGGAATTTTGAGGAAAGGTGGATCATGGACCAAGAAAGAATTGATTAAATTTTGGGACGGATCCAGATTCGGTCCCGGATCCTATATCCACGGATCAGGATTCGCATCTTTTTTCATGGCAAGGGCATTGGAGGAGGTATGTGCTCTCTGAGTGCTTTCTAGTATCCTCTATTTTACTGCAGTCCATTATTCTTTCCTCTCCTCGCTCTCTTTTTACTTACATGTTTCTTCCTCCAGTCGTTTAATATCTTGCATTCCTCATTCACACGCCAAATTCTCTCTCTTCCTTCCTTCCTCCTCCGACATCAGTTCCTCCGTTATTCTTGCTGTATTGCTTCGCACATGTCCTTTTCCGTTTTATTGTTCATTATCCTCCTCTCATGAATCACCCTTTCTTTTTACATATTTCCAGTCATTCTTCTCCCCTCTTCCTCTTCTTCTCCTTCCTTCTCCTCCTCCGCCTCGTTTTTCTTATTCTCCTCCCCCTCTCCTCTTCGTCCTCCTACTGCTCCTGTGTCTTTAATTTTTTCCAACTTCTCTTCATGTATTACTCCTCTTTGTCTTCCGCTGCCTCTTCCCACCCTCCTCTCCCACTCGTCACCTTCCTCTTTCTGTCCTCTCTCTGCCTAGCTCGTGCATTGCTCCTCGTCAGTCTTCCTCTGTTTTATTGCTCCATATTAAAACCCTTTCTTGTATTTCTCTTTGTCACTGTATTTCCTGGTTTTCTCTCTTTATCTCCCTGTATGAGTATCTTCAATTCTCCCATTCTGTTCTACATGTATTCCTTTTCTGCCTTTCCCTCTACCCCTCCCTCCCACTTCGCTTTTTCCCTACTCCTTCTCTCCTCTTTCTGTGCCTTTACTGACCCCGTTATTCATATTTTATTCCTAGTCGTTTATCACCATCTGTTTTACTATATCATACTTCTATAATTTCCTTCTTCCTCTTTTTCTCCTTTTCTTGTCTATCCTGTTCTCTCGTTAATCTTGTATTTCCCTGTTCGCACCTCTTGTTTTCCATTTTTCTTCTCTGCACCGTATTTTTCAGTTGTATTCCTCATCTATGTCTTCTTCTGCCTCTTCCCACTCTCTTCTCTCACCCCTTATCTTCCTCTTCCTGTCATCTTTCTCCCTCATTCACACATCCTGCTCTCAGTTTTATTTGTCTAGTATCTTCCTTTCTTTTCTATTCCTCCTTACCACCTTTTCTTTTTAAATCCCATGAGGCCATGATGCTGCGATGCTTTCTTATGCCTATAGTGCGCTCTGCAGTTTTGTGTGTTGTGGGGACGAATTAATCTGCTTTCATGGGGAACGAAGATATTTTGAGTGCCTCGTAACACTGCACGTCAACCATGCAGTTAATGGAAGTATAATATATGATATCGTATACACATACATTCATACACACACACACACACACACACACACACACACACACACACCCACACACACATATATATATAGATGTGTGTGTGTGTGTGTGTGTGTGTGTGTGTGTGTGTGTGTGTGTAGATAGATAGATGGATAGATAGATAAAAAGACAGATTGAGAGAGAGAGAGAGAGAGAGAGAGAGAGAGAATAACCAGACAAAGATTACTGGAAACTGAAAATAATTCAAGGTAGACAATGACACCGTTTACTGAACCGTCACAACAAACTGGCACTGAACTGCGTAATATATGGACCAGCTTGTATTTGATTCCCGATACCGCTATGTGATGGTACTCAGGACGGGCATACACACACTTAGGATCAATTCTCCGTTGTAACTCAAATTTTGATATCTAGTAAGAACAAGGAGGCTGTCGAATCTTCCTCTGTCGCTTGTTGTAATTTCTTGAATAAATCTTAGTTACAGAACGAAAATTACCTCAGAGTATAACTGTTTTCTGCAGGACCATCGGGGAAGTGAGTGAAAAGTTTTCCTTTGTCTAGTTCTTCCTGGAAAAGCATATCAAAGTTACGACGGGGAAAGAATCGTAAATATGTCTGAGAATCCCACCCCAGCTCACGCACTACAGTCTTGGAAGCAATACCCATTTGAACACCTCTTCAATATGGCGACATTATCACATATTAGCTACCACCAAGCTATTTCACTAGGCTTAGGAAACCTCTCGTAGTGAAGGGATAAAAGCCTTATCAATTAACTCCTACAATGGGATACAGCTTTTATAAACAGGTTCCCACCTTGTAGTATCTTTTGTGTTGCAGGAATGACCTGTTTGCTAGTGTGGGCGTGAATTGGGCAGTAGGAGTACAGTAGGAAGTGAATAATTGATGCAGAATAGACACGGATAACGCTAGACCGATCCGTCCTCTCAATACACAAGAAATCACCCGGCTGACTGGAAAAGAGGCGTTATACACAGGCTGTCTTGGGAGGAAAGGGCATAACTTGGGAAATGATAGCTGAGCACATTCCAAGTGAAAAGTGTTATATGAACATGTGCCCAAATCACAACTGTTACGGAATTATATATACTTACGATCTTATAGGCGAAAATGTCTCCCTCATAATTCACCCAAAAAATCATCAGTAGTTGTAACTCTGTAACGGATGAGATTTGAAGACATGATGATAGAACATTTTTTGCATAGAACTGCCTCACCTGTAACTTCCCAAAGTTATGCCCTTTCCTCCCTCGACACCCTGTATATGAACCAACCCGTATTTCATTTGAGCTATCACCTGGCAAACTTACCTGCCTTAGGGGAAATCTCAGTTTTCACATAGTGCAGGGGGTCAGAATCAGTGGCCATTAATCCCTGTAGTACGGTTATATATTTTCTTGATACCGTCAAACGCTTAACAACGCCATAGGGCAGGGAGAACTTTTAATTACTCTATTTGCTTAGTATTTTGTTTGGTAAGACAAGCGCCCTTCTGCCCCCTCCTTATCACTTAAACTTGAATATCGTATGCCAATATTCTTTTGTATGTTAAAGTTTTCAACCTATGCTGATAATAAAAAGACAAAGGAGGTACAGCAAAAGGTTAAGGTTACACACACACACACACACACACACACACACACACACACACACACACACACACACACACACACACACACACACACACACACGAAACAAAGTGTTAAATTGGATGATATACCTGGCTGTAAAGCGCAAAAATAGTTTTCGGTACGTACGGTAGACATATAGATAATGCGACACAGACAGACGAATGAAACAGGCAGACTACAGACATACAGCCATAAGCTGTCAAACAGGCAGTCAGGAATTAGAATTACAAAAATATACACCATTTAGTCAATAAACAACGTATAAAATGTCAAACACATTCATACACACATGTAAACAAAGAATCAAACAGAGAGGTACAGAGGCACACGGACAACCAATCGGACAGTCAGGCAAGTAGATATAGTAAACCAGAAAGCACTAAGAGAGCGTATACCTATCAATCAAATTTGATTGGTAACTTACCACTGTAACTCTTTCCCTTCTACAAGATGAATACATTTGCGATCTCTAATAGGCAAGTAATTCTTTCAGTCTTACTTTGCCCTGTTATATAATTTCAGAGAAAGCATCCCTCAGTCAATAACATTCAATATTTATTTCTGCATCCGGAACCGGATCCACCACACAGTCTAATCAAATCTTCCTTGACCAACCAGCCACTCATTCACCAGATTTCATTGAAATCCGAAAAAAACCTTCTGAGATATTTTGAACATGAACAGAGAAACAGAAAGACACGGGTGAATACATGGCTCCTCTCCAATTTTGTTGTCTGAGATAATTACGGATTAAGCATTAATTCATGACATTACCAGGTGTGAAGGTGTTTAAAAAGGCCTTGTTGCTAATGCGTAAGCAGGTAGGAATTATATCAGCAGTGAGGATAAGCCTGAACATATAGTTTATTTGATACGAATACTGTCTGTCTGTCTCTTACCTAGTCTCTTTATTCTTTCTCCCCTCTCCATTCTTTCCTTTTCATTTCTTTTCTCTTCTTAATTTTATTTTTCCCACTCATGTCACTTCCTACCTCTTCCCACCCCCATTCTCTGTTTCCTTTCTCTCTTGCTCTCTCTCCTACTCTTTCATGCTTTTCGTTTCTTTTCTTTCTCCTGCTCTCTTCTTTCCCCCTTATCTCCTTCATGATCTTTTCCCCTTTGATTTTTTTTCTTCTGTTTTTCTCTCTCCCATCGTTTTTCCTCCTCTTCACTCTCCAGCTTCTATTAGTATTCCTTCTCCTCCTCCTCTTCTTCACCCTCCTCCTCCTCCTCCTTGTTCTCCTCCTCCTTTTTCTCGTGTTTTTTTTCCCTCATCGAGTTTTCTAATCCCACTTTACCTCCTCTCGCTGCTTTTTTCTCTTATTCATTCTTTCCTACACTTCTACAATATTCTTCATTTTTATTCTACACTGACTCTTTTCTTTCTCCTCCTCTTTCACTTTCTCTATCATTTTATTCACTCTCTCCTCCCAAACATCTCATAATTAATTGCTTTTCCTACCCTCTCCTTTATTTCATCTAATTCATCCCTTTGTTTCCTTTTTCACATCATTTCTTTCACCATAATCTCATCTTCTCTCCTTTCCCTCTTTTTCTCTCTTCTCCATCTCAGTTTATATTGCCTCCATTTCCTATCTTTTTCTCTCTTTTTACTCTATATTCCTCTGGTTTCCTCTCCTATTTTCCTCCTCCTCCTCCTCCTCCTCCTCCTCCTCCTCCGCCTCCTCTATTCTACTAACTGTCCTTTCTCCAATCTTTATCTTTTTCTGTTCTCCCCCTCTCCTCACTCTTATCTCACTCATTTTCTACTGTCTCATATTTCCTTTCTTTTCCCTCTATTATTTGATTTCCCATCTCCTCTTTACTTTCCCTTGTGTTTTATGTTTTCTCTTCTCAATCTATTTTCCCATTTCCTCGCTTTTCCACTACTCTCGTCTGTCCTATCCTCTTTCCCCTTTCCTTCTCCTCTCTTAAATTTCACCTTTCTTCCAATTCCTATCTCCTCTCCCGTTCCTCATTCTTATCTCTCTCTCTCTCTCTCTCTCTCTCTCTCTCTCTCTCTCTCTCTCTCTCTCTCTCTCTCTCTCTCTCTCTCTCTCTCTCTCTCCAGCACTCGAAGTAAGATTAAATCAGTTCAACTTCTCAGAGGACTCCTACAGTAGGTTAAGCCAAGTTTTTCTAGATTTTTTCTCTTTGTCTTTAATTTACTTGATTTTTATTATTATTATTTTTTCCTTTCCTTTTGCTCTCTAGTTCAATCTTTTAACTTCATGCTGTTTCTTCTCAGTCTCTTCCAGCAGCCTCTTTTTCGTACTATATTTGTGTCTAAATGTCATTCTGAGTTTTTCCTGTTAATTTTCCCTTTATCTCTCTCTGTAACTCCACTTGTACAAAAAAAATTGCCTCTCTCTCAAGTTCACAATTCTCTTCGTCTAATGCAGGTATTTTCTTCTTTCTTTCTACGTTTATTCCAGTTATTCTACCGTCAGTATATCTGTGTCTACTGCCATTTTGTTTTCTAATTTCATTTTACCTTCAGTGTGGTTGATGTTTTAATAATTATCTGTGTTTTCTACGTTTCACTTCCTTCTTGTTTTGCTGGGCATCTTTAGTCTCTCCGACAAGTAGAGTACGTTTCACCCCTGTTTGTTTGTTTGTTTGTTGTTTGTTTGTTGGTCTGTTCCCAGGATTATTCAAAAACTAAAAGAGAGATTTGGACCAAATTTGATTGGTTGATAGCCCATTTCCCAGGGAATAATCGATTAAATTTTGGGACCGATCCTGATCGTATTACAGATTCCGATCCGGAAAGCACATTTTGCGAAACCCCAGTCAACTAGGAAGCACTCAGAGAGCGCTTACCTCCGACAGTGCCATTGCCATTAAAAAGGATGCGGATCTGGTTCCTTGGATGTAGGATGCAGATCCGAATCCGGTGTCATATGCACAGAGTGACTTTATGCTGGAAGTTACCGTTCCCTTCTCTATTAAGCCTAGATTAACCTAACCTAACCAAACCTAACCGTAACCTAACCTTATCGTAGATCAACCTGACCTAAATAAACACAAAAAACTAATTTTAATTCACGAAAGGATTAATTTCACAATCTTCCTACAATATATATATATATATATATATATATATATATATATATATATATATATATATATATATATATATATATTTGGACCTATAGTTACCTACAGGTCGATAAGACATCCAACTATCTTCCTGGCACATGTATTTCATACAATGTTGTTGATAAATGGCACAAAATTTGAGATAACATGCAGATACTTTCAAAATAAAAGCTAAACGGCCACCCGGCGCATGCGCACTGAGCGGAACGGTAACTTTCAACATAAGTCACCCCGTGCATACGACACCGGATCAGGATCCGTCCCAAACTTTAATAATTTCTTTCCTGTTCCACGGGATACCATTCCACAAAAATTGAAATTCAATGAGAACTTTTGGAGATATTGTGCGGGATACTCAGGACCCGAATCCGGATCCGCCCAAAAGTTTCATCGTTTCTTCCTTGGCCCAAGACCTACCCTTTCATTAAATTTCATCGAAATCCTTTAATAACTTATTGAGTAATCCCAGATTCGGCACCGTGGATATAGGATCCTAATCCCAGTCAGGATCTGCCCCCAAATTTAAGCACTTACTTCTTGGTCTATGGGCCACCTTTCCACAAAATTTCACTTAAGTTCATTGAGAACTTTTGGAGATGTTGTGCAGGATACTCCGGATCCGGATCCGCACCAAAATTTTACAGTTTTTTTCCTTAGCTTATAACCCAACGTTCCACAAAATTTCATCAAAATCCGTTCATAACTTTTTGAGTAATCCAGCAAACAGACAGACAGAGAGACAGACAAACAAACAAACAAATGCAGACTAAACCATAACCCCTTGGCGGAAGTAATGATGATAAATCAAACCCATTATGGAGAATGGTTTGGAAATTACGTTACCATTGTCTGAGGAATGCACTCCACTAAGTGCCCCTCTATTTTTCAGTGTAATTATTATCCAACAACTCTGCATCTCTCTCTCTCTCTCTCTCTCTCTCTTGCGGTGATTATTATATTTCGAACTTTTTGTACCGATTATATATATATATTGTTACATAGCCTATGATTTCATCATCCTTTGTGTAATTTTAACGCACAGTATGCTGCATGTTTGATCACGAGCGTGTTCTGCCTCAGTTCCCCCCTTCTACCGTTATAGTAGAGTAAGTCGTCCTTCCTGCCGTAGAGAGCGGGATTGTCAACTCTTTGTCCCCATGGCTTCATTTGCGCGTCCTTCTTACAAGTTGTATCAAGCTCTGCCGGCCCCTATATAATGAGCTCAGTCTCTACATTAATTGACACTTAGATCTACTCCTCATTTTGTTCACATCTCTGTCCTCCCCTGTACCGTTAATATTATTGTGAGTGCCCCGGAAGTCTCCAACCATCTAGCAGCTGTGTAATTTGAGTATAACTGTTATTGCATTTTTTCCTTCTACTGTATAGCGTAAGGTGTTGATGTGTAGGCCTAGTGAGTTTTTTTTTGTAATTTATGTAGAATTCATTTTGTCAGCCAGTTTTAATACTATTTTGTATCTGTAATAATTTATCTTGCATTAACTGAGCATTACCCAGTGTATTTTCATTTTATCAGGGCTGACTAAGGTAAATTTACTCTTGCTAATTTCATGTTAATAGAGGCTATTGCAATTAACCATATATTTAACCTGTTTTTTGCCATTACATTATCCTTATGAGTCCTGAATGTTTTGTTGTTAGTTTGAGCATTAAACTTTAACTTGTAATTTTACCTAACTCTTTTTGTTTGAACCTGGAACTTTACGGGACAGTAGTGATTTTTAGTATTCTCACTTAATGTGTACATTATCTTTCTCTGTTCCGTTACATAAATTTGGCGACCTCTTATCAGGATATTCAGGATATTATCATAAGGATATTGCTTGATATTTTGTGACTGTGATTTATTCATGATGTCTACTATTACTACGCTTGATGAAGCCAAAGATTTTTTGTCAAATGTGCAAACAGTGTTGGATGTAGAAAACAGAACAAAGAATGAACTTAAACTTGTTGCTCAACGATTGGGAATTGCTGTTCGCTCTCATCATTCTAAAGATCAAATTGTTGACATGATTAATGAAAGCTTGTTTAATGTAACTCCTCCAAATGAGCAAACGCAGATTGAATTAGCTAAGTTACAGCTAGCCCTGCAGGAGGCTCGTGTGAAGGAAGCTGAATTTCAAGCAAGTGCTAAGGAGGCTGATGTTAAGGAGGCTGAGTTTCACGCACAAGTTGAACTTGCTAGGATTCAGGCAGACCATGAGTATCGCATGAAACAAGGTGGAACTGGATTATCTAGCTCTGATGATTTTGATGTGGCTAAAAATGTTAATTTTGTCCCTCCTTTTAATGAATCTGATTTAACAAAGTATTTTCAGTTGTTTGAGAGGGTAGCTACAGGTTTTAATTGGCCCAAAAAGTATTGGCCAGTACTCCTTCAAACTGTTCTCACCGGTAAAGCTCAAGTAACTTATGCATCTTTGCCTCAGGATCAATCTGATGATTATGATGTAGTTAAGAGCTTGATTCTTAAGGCCTAGGAGCTTGTTCCTGAAGCCTATAGAGTAAAATTTAGGACAACTTACAAGCAAGATAAGCAATCCCATGTTGAGTATGCAAAAATCAAAGAAGATCTGTTAGAGCAGTGATTAAATTCTAAGAATGTGGATCCTGATTTTGGTAAATTTAAGCAGATGATTTTGCTGGAGAACTTCAAAAGGTATATTAGTAAAGATGTAAGCCTATATCTTGATGAGAAAAGAATAGATAATTTGTCTGATGCTGCAGTTTTAGCTGATGAATATGTTCTCACTCACAAGAGATATTCTAGAGAAAAAAGGAAAGCTGAGAGTAAGTACGTTGCCTCTACTCAGAGTACAGGTAACAGGAAAGAGAATCAAGATGATGTTTCTCAGGAAGTAAATACCAGCTTCACCTCTAGATTTCAGAAAAGTAAATGTACTTATTGTAGTAAGCTTGGTCATACTACGGAGAGATGTTTCAGGAGACAGCGTGATGTGAACAAAAAGGAGTCTTTAAATATTCAGTCAATTGGTCTAGTGTCCACTCTTGAGAGTTCCCAGAATTCTTTAACTGAGTTAACTGAATCTGCTTTGAGGGGTAACTTAAATTCTCATGATTGAGCTCCTCTTTTGAGCAGTAAAGTGCGTGACACTCTCAAGAGTTCATGTGCTAATTTCCTGTCTGATGGTTTTGTCAGTCCTCTGGACAGTAATGACAGGAAATCAGTTAAAATACATCGTGATACAGGTGCTTGCCAATCCCTTATGCTGACCAGTGTTCTAGGCTCTAATGTTAATTCCTCTGATGAAACTGTAATCTTACAAGGTGTAGGGAATAATTACTTCTCTGTCCCTCTGTGCAGAGTGAATTTAGAGTCTGGTTTTGTTAATGGTTCCGTTATGGTTGGGTTGGTTGAGACACTCCCAATGTCAGGTGTAACTTTCTTACTTGGAAATGATATTGGTGGAAGTCAAGTGTATCCAACTCCTCAGTTGTCTAGCGAGCCAGTGGCTGCGGCCCAGGATTGTGATGTCCCTGATGTGTTCCCTGCATGTGCTGTCACTAGGGCTAAGTCTAAAGTTACTGGTGATTTAGAGGATAATGATGATGATGATGTTATCCTAGCTGACACTTTTCTTGCTAATTTGGACCACTCACCAGATGAGGCAGTACCCAGTAGTGTTGATAATTTGTCTCGTCAAGAGTTGGTTGAGTTGCAGGTTGCTGACCCTGAGTTGAAAGGTCTAGCTAACTCTGCTTGCAGTGAGGAAGAGTCAGCCGGTGCTTCTACTTGTCATTATATAAAGTCAGGAGTATTTATGAGGACAACAGCATCAGCCGACTGTGAATGGGAGGTTGTACATCAAGTTGTCATCCCTCGTGTTTGTAGGCAGGATATCATTAGAGTGGCTCATGATTCCAGTTTGGCAGGACACCTTGGAGTGAGGAAGACTGTGGCACGCATTTTGAAACACTTCTACTGGCCAGGTATCTTCAGGGATGTTTCCTGGTATTGTAAGTCTTGTCACACCTGTCAAGTTGTGGGGAAGTGTAATCAGACCGAAAAGGTTGCACCTCTAGTTCCCATTACTCCTTTTGAGGCGCCTTTCACCCGTGTGTTGGTGGATATTGTGGGCCCTCTTCCTAAGACTTCTTCAAGATTTTCTTATGTGTTGACCCTGATTGATATGGCTACTCGTTATCCTGAAGCCATTCCACTTAGAAATATCTCAGCAAAGAACGTGGTTAAGGAAATGCTAGGGTTCTTCACAAAGTTTGGTCTGCCCAAAGAGGTACAGTCAGACCGAGGAAGTAATTTCATGTCAAATGTTTTCAAGCAGTCTCTGAAAGAGTTGGGCATCTCCCAGATCACGTCTTCAGCTTACCATCCCAAGACCCAAGGAGCGTTGGAGATATCATCAAACACTCAAATCGATGCTCAAGAAATACTGTTTGGAACATCAGAAAGACTGGGATAAAGGTCTTCCATTCGTTGTATTTGCCGCAAGAGAATCTCCAAATGAATCACTGGGCTTCTCACCTTTTGAACTACTGTTTGGCCATGAAGTAAGAGGACCCCTTAAGCTACTCAAGGAATGCTGGCTGTCGGAGGAAGATGACGTCAACCTGCTGGAGTATGTGATGAAGTTAAAAGAACGGCTGTCCACTGCTTTACAGCTGGCGAGAAAGAATTTAGGAGCTGCTCAGGAGAAGATGAAGACATGGTATGATAAGAAGTCCAGGTTACGCCACTTTCAGCCAGGAGATCAGGTTTTGATTCTGCTACCAGTGCATGGGCAACCTCTTCAAGCCAAGTTTAGTGGTCCTTATTTCGTGGAGAAGAAACTCAGTGATGTCAACTATGTCATCGCCACACCAGATCGTAGAAAGAACAAGCAACTATGTCACATCAACATGCTAAAGTTATATCACAGGCGGGACGAAAATAACCCAGTCTGCACTGTAGCTGTTCCACCCAAGTCTGGAAGTGAAGTTCTCCCATGCAGTATGAGCCTGAGTGATAGTTTGGGGAAGAATCCTGATATCATGAATGATCTCCAGACTAAGCTTTCTCATCTACCTCCCAAGGAAATGCAGGAGTTTTCGGCATTACTGCAGGAGTACCCGCAAGTGTTCCGTGCCACTCCAGGAAGAACCACTGTGTTGATGCATGATGATGTTGGAGACGCAAAGCCAATTAAATTGCCTCCTTACCGTGTGAACCGGGTGAAAGTTCCTCTCATCCAGAAGGAGCTTGGCTACCTGTTGGACCACAAGATGATTGAGCCATGTCAGAGCGAGTGGAGTTCTCCTGTCACTCTAGTCCCTAAGCCAGGTGGGTCACAGCGGCTTTGCATCGACTACAGACGTGTTAATCAGATAACCAAAACAGACACTTACCCTCTCCCTCGTGTGGAAAATTGCATAGACAAGATCGGAAAGGCTAGGTACATAAGTAAGTTTGATTTGTTAAAGGGATACTGGCAAGTACCTATGACTGAACATGCTAGGGAGATCTCATGTTTTGAACACCCTGTATCTTATTACAGTAAGAAGTTCACTCCACCTCAAAAGAACTACTCAACTATTGAAAAAGAGCTTTTGGCCTTGATTTTGGGTTTACAGCATTTTTCATTTTATTTGTGTTCTGGTTTTGACCCCATAGTCATTTATACCGATCATAACCCACTGAAATTCCTTAGTAAGTTTAAAGAAAAAAAATCAGAGATTGACAAGATGGAATCTACTTCTTCAGGAGTATTCATTAGACATACAACATGTCAAGGGGAAAGAAAATGTCATTGCAGATTGCTTATCTAAACTTTAGACAGATTGTTTTAGAGTAATAAGAAATTTCCTTTGTAAATTTCTTTTTCTTTGTGGGGAGGTGTTACATAGCCTATGATTTCATCATCCTTTGTGTAATTTTAACGCACAGTATGCTGCATGTTTGATCACGAGCGTGTTCTGGCTCAGTTCCCCCCTTCTACCGTTATAGTAGAGTAAGTCGTCCTTCCTGCTGTTGAGAGCGGGATTGTCAACTCTTTGTCCCCATGGCTTCATTTGCGCGTCCTTTTTACAAGTTGTATCAAGCTCTGCCGGCCCCTATATAATGAGCTCAGTCTCTACATTAATTGACACTTAGATCTACTCCTCATTTTGTTCACATCTCTGTCCTCCCCTGTACCGTTATTATTATTGTTAGTGCCCCGGAAGTCTCCAACCATCTAGCAGCTGTGTAATTTGAGTATAACTGTTATTGCATTTTTTCCTTCTACTGTATAGCATAAGGTGTTGATGTGTAGGCCTAGTGAGTTTTTTTTGTAATTTATGTAGAATTCATTTTGTCAGCCAGTTTTAATACTATTTTGTATCTGTAATAATTTATCTTGCATTACCTGAGCATTACCCAGTGTATTTTCATTTTATCAGGGCTGACTAAGGTAAATTTACTCTTGCTAATTTCATGTTAATAGAGGCTATTGCAATTAACCATATATTTAACCTGTTTTTTGCCATTACATTATCCTTATGAGTCCTGAATGTTTTGTTGTTAGTTTGAGCATTAAACTTTAACTTGTAATTTTACCTAACTCTTTTTGTTTGAACCTGGAACTTTACGGGACAGTAGTGATTTTTAGTATTCTCACTTAATGTGTACATTATCTTTCTCTGTTCCGTAACATAAATTTGGCGACCTCTTATCAGGATATTCAGGATATTATCATAAGGATATTGCTTGATATTTTGTGACTGTGATTTATTCATGATGTCTACTATTACTACGCTTGATGAAGCCAAAGATTTTTTGTCAAATGTGCAAAAAGTGTTGGATGTAGAAAACAGAACAAAGAATGAACTTAAACTTGTTGCTCAACGATTGGGAATTGCTGTTCGCTCTCATCATTCTAAAGATCAAATTGTTGACATGATTAATGAAAGCTTGTTTAATGTAACTCCTCCAAATGAGCAAACGCAGATTGAATTAGCTAAGTTACAGCTAGCCCTGCAGGAGGCTCGTGTGAAGGAAGCTGAATTTCAAGCAAGTGCTAAGGAGGCTGATGTTAAGGAGGCTGAGTTTCACGCACAAGTTGAACTTGCTAGGATTCAGGCAGACCATGAGTATCGCATGAAACAAGGTGGAACTGGATCATCTAGCTCTGATGATTTTGATGTGGCTAAAAATGTTAATTTTGTCCCTCCTTTTAATGAATCTGATTTAACAAAGTATTTTCAGTTGTTTGAGAGGGTAGCTACAGGTTTTAATTGGCCCAAAAAGTATTGGCCAGTACTCCTTCAAACTGTTCTCACCGGTAAAGCTCAAGTAACTTATGCATCTTTGCCTCAGGATCAATCTGATGATTATGATGTAGTTAAGAGCTTGATTCTTAAGGCCTAGGAGCTTGTTCCTGAAGCCTATAGAGTAAAATTTAGGACAACTTACAAGCAAGATAAGCAATCCCATGTTGAGTATGCAAAAATCAAAGAAGATCTGTTAGAGCAGTGATTAAATTCTAAGAATGTGGATCCTGATTTTGGTAAATTTAAGCAGATGATTTTGCTGGAGGACTTCAAAAGGTATATTAGTAAAGATGTAAGCCTATATCTTGATGAGAAAAGAATAGATAATTTGTCTGATGCTGCAGTTTTAGCTGATGAATATGTTCTCACTCACAAGAGATATTCTAGAGAAAAAAGGAAAGCTGGGAGTAAGTACGTTGCCTCTACTCAGAATACAGGTAACAGGAAAGAGAATCAAGATGATGTTTCTCAGGAAGTAAATACCAGCTTCACCTCTAGATTTCAGAAAAGTAAATGTACTTATTGTAGTAAGCTTGGTCATACTACGGAGAGATGTTTCAGGAGACAGCGTGATGTGAACAAAAAGGAGTCTTTAAATATTCAGTCAATTGGTCTAGTGTCCACTCTTGAGAGTTCCCAGAATTCTTTAACTGAGTTAACTGAATCTGCTTTGAGGGGTAACTTAAATTCTCATGATTGAGCTCCTCTTTTGAGCAGTAAAGTGGGTGACACTCTCAAGAGTTCATGTGCTAATTTCCTGTCTGATGGTTTTGTCAGTCCTCTGGACCGTAATGACAGGAAATCAGTTAAAATACATCGTGATACAGGTGCTTGCCAATCCCTTATGCTGACCAGTGTTCTAGGCTCTAATGTTAATTCCTCTGATGAAACTGTAATCTTACAAGGTGTAGGGAATAATTACTTCTCTGTCCCTCTGTGCAGAGTGAATTTAGAGTCTGGTTTTGTTAATGGTTCCGTTATGGTTGGGTTGGTTGAGACACTCCCAATGTCAGGTGTAACTTTCTTACTTGGAAATGATATTGGTGGAAGTCAAGTGTATCCAACTCCTCAGTTGTCTAGCGAGCCAGTGGCTGCGGCCCAGGATTGTGATGTCCCTGATGTGTTCCCTGCATGTGCTGTCACTAGGGCTAAGTCTAAAGTTACTGGTGATTTAGAGGATAATGATGATGATGATGTTATCCTAGCTGACACTTTTCTTGCTAATTTGGACCACTCACCAGATGAGGCAGTACCCAGTAGTGTTGATAATTTGTCTCGTCAAGAGTTGGTTGAGTTGCAGGTTGCTGACCCTGAGTTGAAAGGTCTAGCTAACTCTGCTTGCAGTGAGGAAGAGTCAGCCGGTGCTTCTACTTGTTATTATATAAAGTCAGGAGTATTTATGAGGAAGTGGAGACCCCCAACAGCATCAGCCGACTGTGAATGGGAGGTTGTACATCAAGTTGTCATCCCTCGTGTTTGTAGGCAGGATATCATTAGAGTGGCTCATGATTCCAGTTTGGCAGGACACCTTGGAGTGAGGAAGACTGTGGCACGCATTTTGAAACACTTCTACTGGCCAGGTATCTTCAGGGATGTTTCCTGGTATTGTAAGTCTTGTCACACCTGTCAAGTTGTGGGGAAGTGTAATCAGACCGAAAAGGTTGCACCTCTAGTTCCCATTACTCCTTTTGAGGCGCCTTTCACCCGTGTGTTGGTGGATATTGTGGGCCCTCTTCCTAAGACTTCTTCAAGATTTTCTTATGTGTTGACCCTGATTGATATGGCTACTCGTTATCCTGAAGCCATTCCACTTAGAAATATCTCAGCAAAGAACGTGGTTAAGGAAATGCTAGGGTTCTTCACAAAGTTTGGTCTGCCCAAAGAGGTACAGTCAGACCGAGGAAGTAATTTCATGTCAAATGTTTTCAAGCAGTCTCTGAAAGAGTTGGGCATCTCCCAGATCACGTCTTCAGCTTACCATCCCAAGACCCAAGGAGCGTTGGAGATATCATCAAACACTCAAATCGATGCTCAAGAAATACTGTTTGGAACATCAGAAAGACTGGGATAAAGGTCTTCCATTCGTTGTATTTGCCGCAAGAGAATCTCCAAATGAATCACTGGGCTTCTCACCTTTTGAACTACTGTTTGGCCATGAAGTAAGAGGACCCCTTAAGCTACTCAAGGAATGCTGGCTGTCGGAGGAAGATGACGTCAACCTGCTGGAGTATGTGATGAAGTTAAAAGAACGGCTGTCCACTGCTTTACAGCTGGCGAGAAAGAATTTAGGAGCTGCTCAGGAGAAGATGAAGACATGGTATGATAAGAAGTCCAGGTTACGCCACTTTCAGCCAGGAGATCAGGTTTTGATTCTGCTACCAGTGCATGGGCAACCTCTTCAAGCCAAGTTTAGTGGTCCTTATTTCGTGGAGAAGAAACTCAGTGATGTCAACTATGTCATCGCCACACCAGATCGTAGAAAGAACAAGCAACTATGTCACATCAACATGCTAAAGTTATATCACAGGCGGGACGAAAATAACCCAGTCTGCACTGTAGCTGTTCCACCCAAGTCTGGAAGTGAAGTTCTCCCATGCAGTATGAGCCTGAGTGATAGTTTGGGGAAGAATCCTGATATCATGAATGATCTCCAGACTAAGCTTTCTCATCTACCTCCCAAGGAAATGCAGGAGTTTTCGGCATTACTGCAGGAGTACCCGCAAGTGTTCCGTGCCACTCCAGGAAGAACCACTGTGTTGATGCATGATGTCGATGTTGGAGACGCAAAGCCAATTAAATTGCCTCCTTACCGTGTGAACCGGGTGAAAGTTCCTCTCATCCAGAAGGAGCTTGGCTACCTGTTGGACCACAAGATGATTGAGCCATGTCAGAGCGAGTGGAGTTCTCCTGTCACTCTAGTCCCTAAGCCAGGTGGGTCACAGCGGCTTTGCATCGACTACAGACGTGTTAATCAGATAACCAAAACAGACACTTACCCTCTCCCTCGTGTGGAAAATTGCATAGACAAGATCGGAAAGGCTAGGTACATAAGTAAGTTTGATTTGTTAAAGGGATACTGGCAAGTACCTATGACTGAACATGCTAGGGAGATCTCATGTTTTGAACACCCTGTATCTTATTACAGTAAGAAGTTCACTCCACCTCAAAAGAACTACTCAACTATTGAAAAAGAGCTTTTGGCCTTGATTTTGGGTTTACAGCATTTTTCATTTTATTTGTGTTCTGGTTTTGACCCCATAGTCATTTATACCGATCATAACCCACTGAAATTCCTTAGTAAGTTTAAAGAAAAAAAATCAGAGATTGACAAGATGGAATCTACTTCTTCAGGAGTATTCATTAGACATACAACATGTCAAGGGGAAAGAAAATGTCATTGCAGATTGCTTATCTAAACTTTAGACAGATTGTTTTAGAGTAATAAGAAATTTCCTTTGTAAATTTCTTTTTCTTTGTGGGGAGGTGTTACATAGCCTATGATTTCATCATCCTTTGTGTAATTTTAACGCACAGTATGCTGCATGTTTGATCACGAGCGTGTTCTGGCTCAGTTCCCCCCTTCTACCGTTATAGTAGAGTAAGTCGTCCTTCCTGCTGTTGAGAGCGGGATTGTCAACTCTTTGTCCCCATGGCTTCATTTGCGCGTCCTTCTTACAAGTTGTATCAAGCTCTGCCGGCCCCTATATAATGAGCTCAGTCTCTACATTAATTGACACTTAGATCTACTCCTCATTTTGTTCACATCTCTGTCCTCCCCTGTACCGTTATTATTATTGTTAGTGCCCCGGAAGTCTCCAACCATCTAGCAGCTGTGTAATTTGAGTATAACTGTTATTGCATTTTTTCCTTCTACTGTATAGCATAAGGTGTTGATGTGTAGGCCTAGTGAGTTTTTTTTTGTAATTTATGTAGAATTCATTTTGTCAGCCAGTTTTAATACTATTTTGTATCTGTAATAATTTATCTTGCATTACCTGAGCATTACCCAGTGTATTTTCATTTTATCAGGGCTGACTAAGGTAAATTTACTCTTGCTAATTTCATGTTAATAGAGGCTATTGCAATTAACCATATATTTAACCTGTTTTTTGCCATTACATTATCCTTATGAGTCCTGAATGTTTTGTTGTTAGTTTGAGCATTAAACTTTAACTTGTAATTTTACCTAACTCTTTTTGTTTGAACCTGGAACTTTACGGGACAGTAGTGATTTTTAGTATTCTCACTTAATGTGTACATTATCTTTCTCTGTTCCGTAACATAAATTTGGCGACCTCTTATCAGGATATTCAGGATATTATCATAAGGATATTGCTTGATATTTTGTGACTGTGATTTATTCATGATGTCTACTATTACTACGCTTGATGAAGCCAAAGATTTTTTGTCAAATGTGCAAAAAGTGTTGGATGTAGAAAACAGAACAAAGAATGAACTTAAACTTGTTGCTCAACGATTGGGAATTGCTGTTCGCTCTCATCATTCTAAAGATCAAATTGTTGACATGATTAATGAAAGCTTGTTTAATGTAACTCCTCCAAATGAGCAAACGCAGATTGAATTAGCTAAGTTACAGCTAGCCCTGCAGGAGGCTCGTGTGAAGGAAGCTGAATTTCAAGCAAGTGCTAAGGAGGCTGATGTTAAGGAGGCTGAGTTTCACGCACAAGTTGAACTTGCTAGGATTCAGGCAGACCATGAGTATCGCATGAAACAAGGTGGAACTGGATCATCTAGCTCTGATGATTTTGATGTGGCTAAAAATGTTAATTTTGTCCCTCCTTTTAATGAATCTGATTTAACAAAGTATTTTCAGTTGTTTGGAGAGGGTAGCTACAGGTTTTAATTGGCCCAAAAAGTATTGGCCAGTACTCCTTCAAACTGTTCTCACCGGTAAAGCTCAAGTAACTTATGCATCTTTGCCTCAGGATCAATCTGATGATTATGATGTAGTTAAGAGCTTGATTCTTAAGGCCTAGGAGCTTGTTCCTGAAGCCTATAGAGTAAAATTTAGGACAACTTACAAGCAAGATAAGCAATCCCATGTTGAGTATGCAAAAATCAAAGAAGATCTGTTAGAGCAGTGATTAAATTCTAAGAATGTGGATCCTGATTTTGGTAAATTTAAGCAGATGATTTTGCTGGAGGACTTCAAAAGGTATATTAGTAAAGATGTAAGCCTATATCTTGATGAGAAAAGAATAGATAATTTGTCTGATGCTGCAGTTTTAGCTGATGAATATGTTCTCACTCACAAGAGATATTCTAGAGAAAAAGGAAAGCTGGGAGTAAGTACGTTGCCTCTACTCAGAATACAGGTAACAGGAAAGAGAATCAAGATGATGTTTCTCAGGAAGTAAATACCAGCTTCACCTCTAGATTTCAGAAAAGTAAATGTACTTATTGTAGTAAGCTTGGTCATACTACGGAGAGATGTTTCAGGAGACAGCGTGATGTGAACAAAAAGGAGTCTTTAAATATTCAGTCAATTGGTCTAGTGTCCACTCTTGAGAGTTCCCAGAATTCTTTAACTGAGTTAACTGAATCTGCTTTGAGGGGTAACTTAAATTCTCATGATTGAGCTCCTCTTTTGAGCAGTAAAGTGGGTGACACTCTCAAGAGTTCATGTGCTAATTTCCTGTCTGATGGTTTTGTCAGTCCTCTGGACCGTAATGACAGGAAATCAGTTAAAATACATCGTGATACAGGTGCTTGCCAATCCCTTATGCTGACCAGTGTTCTAGGCTCTAATGTTAATTCCTCTGATGAAACTGTAATCTTACAAGGTGTAGGGAATAATTACTTCTCTGTCCCTCTGTGCAGAGTGAATTTAGAGTCTGGTTTTGTTAATGGTTCCGTTATGGTTGGGTTGGTTGAGACACTCCCAATGTCAGGTGTAACTTTCTTACTTGGAAATGATATTGGTGGAAGTCAAGTGTATCCAACTCCTCAGTTGTCTAGCGAGCCAGTGGCTGCGGCCCAGGATTGTGATGTCCCTGATGTGTTCCCTGCATGTGCTGTCACTAGGGCTAAGTCTAAAGTTACTGGTGATTTAGAGGATAATGATGATGATGATGTTATCCTAGCTGACACTTTTCTTGCTAATTTGGACCACTCACCAGATGAGGCAGTACCCAGTAGTGTTGATAATTTGTCTCGTCAAGAGTTGGTTGAGTTGCAGGTTGCTGACCCTGAGTTGAAAGGTCTAGCTAACTCTGCTTGCAGTGAGGAAGAGTCAGCCGGTGCTTCTACTTGTTATTATATAAAGTCAGGAGTATTTATGAGGAAGTGGAGACCCCCAACAGCATCAGCCGACTGTGAATGGGAGGTTGTACATCAAGTTGTCATCCCTCGTGTTTGTAGGCAGGATATCATTAGAGTGGCTCATGATTCCAGTTTGGCAGGACACCTTGGAGTGAGGAAGACTGTGGCACGCATTTTGAAACACTTCTACTGGCCAGGTATCTTCAGGGATGTTTCCTGGTATTGTAAGTCTTGTCACACCTGTCAAGTTGTGGGGAAGTGTAATCAGACCGAAAAGGTTGCACCTCTAGTTCCCATTACTCCTTTTGAGGCGCCTTTCACCCGTGTGTTGGTGGATATTGTGGGCCCTCTTCCTAAGACTTCTTCAAGATTTTCTTATGTGTTGACCCTGATTGATATGGCTACTCGTTATCCTGAAGCCATTCCACTTAGAAATATCTCAGCAAAGAACGTGGTTAAGGAAATGCTAGGGTTCTTCACAAAGTTTGGTCTGCCCAAAGAGGTACAGTCAGACCGAGGAAGTAATTTCATGTCAAATGTTTTCAAGCAGTCTCTGAAAGAGTTGGGCATCTCCCAGATCACGTCTTCAGCTTACCATCCCAAGACCCAAGGAGCGTTGGAGATATCATCAAACACTCAAATCGATGCTCAAGAAATACTGTTTGGAACATCAGAAAGACTGGGATAAAGGTCTTCCATTCGTTGTATTTGCCGCAAGAGAATCTCCAAATGAATCACTGGGCTTCTCACCTTTTGAACTACTGTTTGGCCATGAAGTAAGAGGACCCCTTAAGCTACTCAAGGAATGCTGGCTGTCGGAGGAAGATGACGTCAACCTGCTGGAGTATGTGATGAAGTTAAAAGAACGGCTGTCCACTGCTTTACAGCTGGCGAGAAAGAATTTAGGAGCTGCTCAGGAGAAGATGAAGACATGGTATGATAAGAAGTCCAGGTTACGCCACTTTCAGCCAGGAGATCAGGTTTTGATTCTGCTACCAGTGCATGGGCAACCTCTTCAAGCCAAGTTTAGTGGTCCTTATTTCGTGGAGAAGAAACTCAGTGATGTCAACTATGTCATCGCCACACCAGATCGTAGAAAGAACAAGCAACTATGTCACATCAACATGCTAAAGTTATATCACAGGCGGGACGAAAATAACCCAGTCTGCACTGTAGCTGTTCCACCCAAGTCTGGAAGTGAAGTTCTCCCATGCAGTATGAGCCTGAGTGATAGTTTGGGGAAGAATCCTGATATCATGAATGATCTCCAGACTAAGCTTTCTCATCTACCTCCCAAGGAAATGCAGGAGTTTTCGGCATTACTGCAGGAGTACCCGCAAGTGTTCCGTGCCACTCCAGGAAGAACCACTGTGTTGATGCATGATGTCGATGTTGGAGACGCAAAGCCAATTAAATTGCCTCCTTACCGTGTGAACCGGGTGAAAGTTCCTCTCATCCAGAAGGAGCTTGGCTACCTGTTGGACCACAAGATGATTGAGCCATGTCAGAGCGAGTGGAGTTCTCCTGTCACTCTAGTCCCTAAGCCAGGTGGGTCACAGCGGCTTTGCATCGACTACAGACGTGTTAATCAGATAACCAAAACAGACACTTACCCTCTCCCTCGTGTGGAAAATTGCATAGAC
>NC_137030.1:17853330-17860830 GCF_032717465.1 Coenobita brevimanus | reverse complement strand
TTCATATTTTCTGCACTTGATTACCTTTGACACCTGACCTGGCGGATATGGGTCATGCATGCACGAAGCATACTTGTAGTACTCATTAATGTCCATAAGCATGCAAAGTTTCATTCGATATCATCCACCCACTGTGGAGCTAAGGAACTTGAAATTCGCGGAATGGCCCACTAGAGGTACAGCTTCTCAGGTGACGCTGCCAACGACTGAACAATAATGAGTTTCGACACTAAATGTCATTTTTGTATGGAGGTGCACCAGTGCAACATTCCACCCAGTATTCATGGCCCTGGGTTAGTAATATTCGGAACCATATCATTTTGCGCGAAAGCATAGTCATGATTTTAGCTATTTCCCCACCATTTTCGCATTTCATGACCTTTGACCTCTGACCTGGCCATTATAGCAAATAGGTGTACCATAGAAAGTTGTAGTACTCGTCAATGTCTATATGCAGGCCAACTTTCATTCAGTTCCATCAAGCTACTGGGGAACTACTGGGGGATTTTTGAAAACTGGTAGTGGTTGCTATTGACGCTGAGGCCAATCTTCTCAAGGTTGCCACTCGAAAACTAGAGGAGAGAGGGGAAAAATGGATGGCATGCTTCCAATAGGGAATGACTTCAAGATTACGCCTAAAGAAATCAGAGCATTCTACACCCATTAGTAATACCTCTACAGCTCAAAACGTGAAAAGTAAGAAAAAAGTGTTTTTTCGGCCGTTGCTAGGCAACGAGTAGCTGCCTGGCAATCAAAACCTTGCAAACACAACTAGATCATAGGCTGGTCATTGTGTCCAAGTTTGGTCTGAATCGGTTAATTCTGAAGGGTAGAAATGCCTGCCACTATTGAACAAGAGAGAAAGAATATAGGAAAGAAAGAAAGAAAACTAGATTAACAAAAAGGGCAGCATGGAGCTGGCCAGTTAAAATAATTATTATTATTATCTCCCCCAACGAAGTTGGAGGAGGTTATGTATTCACCCATGTTTGCCTGTCTGTCTGTATCGGTTAATTCTGAAGGGTAGAAATGCCTGCCAATATTGAACAAGAAAGAGAGAAAGAATACATGAAAGAAAGAAAGAAAACGCGATTAACAAAAAGAGCGGCATGGAGCTGGCCAGTTAAAATGATTATTATTATTACCTCTCCCAACGAAGCTGGAGGAGGTTATGTATTCACCCATGTTTGCCTGTCTGTCTGTTTGTCCAGACAGTATCTCCAAAAGTTCTCTATGAATTTCAACGAAATTTTGTGGAAGGGTGGACCATGGACCAAGAAAGAATTGATTGAATTTTGGGGTGGATCCGGATCCGGACCCTGATCGTGCAATGGCAATGGTGGAAGTATGCGCTCTCTAAGGGCTTTCTACAGTAGTTATTATTATAACTGTTGTTGTTGTTCTTGTTGTTGTTGTATTCGTAGCAGTAGCAATAGCAGCAGTAATAGTGGAAGTATTCTAATTTTTGACTACACTTCAGGCAAGGCATAAGCTTGTAGAGTGAGACACGCCTCGAGGTTATTTTAATTGAGGAAACTCTATGCATGGTGAAAATCCAAGCCTCTCCTCGCTGTTATTAGCTGCGTTGAGCAATGAGCATCCCGCCAAAGCCAGGCAAGTTGTTCGCAACCGCACAGACGGAAACAAGTGTATGCATAGTATTTTCATCTTGTATACATCTCACGCTGCACTTCTGGATTATATCTTATCTGATGGAGGATTCGTTTATTGTGTGTCCATAAATGATGCTCGTTGATATGATGCGTCAGGAAGGATACTGACAGATCTGTCGTGAGAAGCAGACACAGTAGAACAGAGGACGAGTTTTGTCAAGACTGTTCCTTTTAGACTGTGGGTGCTCGGTCCTGAGACCCCGTCTAAGCCTGCTACCGGGTCGTAGTCTGGTTCGCTACTGGCTTTCGCAACACCTCTTCCTGTGTAAATTATTTTGCTCTTGCACCTAAATATTCTCTTGTAGGCTATTGATGCAAAATATATCAACATTAGAAAGACAGACATAACTAACAAGATGATACTGAATTGCATTATGCAATATAAATTGCTGAGGAAGAAGTGTTACAACCTCTCCATACAAAAGGATATTAAAGTATACAAGATTACTGATATTCCTAAAGTTAATACTACTACAACTACAAATGACTACATGCTGCCATACTGCAACCGATACTACTACTACGAACGTTAGCTGGGCTATGTGGGCGGGTCCTTGCTGTCTTCCCTCCCCTATCTAATGTTGCCGTATCACAATCTCGTTACAAGAGTTGGAATAATGATAAGAATGAGCCATATGGCGGGGAAATATATAGGACGTGTTTGCGTTACTCTGAGGGCTCCCGCCGGGGGATTAATAATGAAATTAGCACGTTTATTATTTTCCTACTCTTCAACACTACAGTATTATCTATAGAACACAACAAATAAATTATTTTGAAGTGTACAAATCTATAGGCATCGACTTTTTTTTTTTTTTTGTGATAGTCTAGCAGGGGTGCACGAGCTCATTTGTTTGCTTTAGATGGGTGGTTAAATGTTTGATGGATGCTTCATATGGATGCTTCAGACGTCTAAAGGCTGTTTTGGAAGCAGGGGTGGGTATACAAAAGATAAAAGCAATGAGACCGACCTATGTATAATTATTTTCCTTCTACTGAACATTTATTATAAGTAGAAAGTAATGTACAACGTTATTACATTGAAATTTACTAACTTGGCTTGTATCGGCTGAAGTACTATCATACGTCTGGCATGGGTGCATATACTCATTGCCCGTCTGCATGTGTAAGCCGACTTCAGACCATTCGATTACATTTTTATTTAATGAATTCGGTGCCGAATAATAAAGTGTATTGTCCCTTTATGCTCAGAGGCCAAATGATCTAATTCGCGTTTATTAATTCTATGCACAAATTCTATTATACAGTATGTGTCTCATATATCCAACATTGACAGGTTTGAGGTACAAACTTTCCTGTCCTGTCATTCCACAACACTTCGTCGTTTTATCACAGTGCATAGCTCTGAAGGGTAACGATAGTTTTTCTTATGACTGTATAAAGAAACATTCCATGTGTGTTGAAAAATTTAGAGTCACTTCTAGAACCAAATTCAAATACAATATATAACAGTAGTCCTCCTCTACTCCTTATAGTAAAAAACTGTTCTAAGACAACTGCCCCCCCGGACAACTGCCCCCTGGACAATCGCCCCCGTGGTAGGACAGCTGCCCCCGGACAACTGCCCTCCAAACTCTTGTCTTCGCAAAATATCACCTTGATTCACTATACAAATGGTCGCAAGTGTCTAACCTAACCTAACCTAATCTAACCTAACTTAACCCAACCTAACCTAATCTAACCAAACCTAACCTAACCTAATCTAACCTAATTCAACCTAACTTAACCTGACCCAACCTAACCTAACCTTTAGCGGGAGTGTACCTGCCTGGGGGGTAGTTGTCCGGGGGCAGTTGTCCTACGGGGACGATTGTCCAGGGGGCAGTTGTCCGGGTCAGTTGTTCGGGGGCACTTTTCCAGGGGGCAGTTGTCCTGATATCATAAAAATGAAACATATCTAATTAAAACTTTCTTTCAGTATCGTAACTTTATTCATGTGCTGTTCCACACGACCAGCCTCGGTTTTAATTTAAGGTTGGATGGGCCAAAAATGCCTTTATGCATCCCACCCCTGTCGCTGATCCATAACATATTTCGCGTGAAGCTTACAAAATGTTTTACATATTTAGTATTGAATGTTCGGGTGACGAATCACTGTTTTAAATTGAGTCTATATTCATTACTGGATTTTTCCACTGATAAACCGTATGTAACCCATTTATCATACCTGTATTATTTTTCTCATTAACGAATGAATCACAAAAATACTGCGTAGTTTTTATCTTTTCTGTGCCACGTAGTTTATTCCCATGTCGCTGTTATGATGGCATTAGCTGGATTTTTTAAATTTTTAATTTGTGTCACGTCGTCGATTTACAGTACTCATGAAACTTTTTCTGTTTGCCTGTCTTTGTTATATATGACTAAGTCTTACTAGAAATTCAATGGATTTAGTGTTCGGTATATCCCACTGACCTGGCTGATTGTAATTTTGTAAGTTATTATATTTTTCTCGTGTGTTGTCATTAATATTTTGGAAGTAAAATTTGTCTTATTTCCACACAGGCACACACACTTGTTTATATAATCATTAATGAATTGGCAAGGGACGATTTCTATATATATATATATATATATATATATATATATATATATATATATATATATATATATATTAACAACGAATCGTCTGTAACTTTCATAGTCTTTTAATTAATTATGAAATGAATCTCACTAACGTTCTCCAGAACTGATAGTAAATATTAGGATGACGAGCCAATATACTTTCCTTGGTTAATTCTTATTATAGCAGCTAAATTTGTCTTCCACGTGAATAGGTACAAAATTATTAACAGATTTGTATCGAACGTTTTGGTGGCGAGATTTATTTGCACAGGTGTGTGTGTGTGTGTGTGTGTGTGTGTGTGTGTGTGTGTGTGTGTGTGTGTGTGTGTGTTTAACTAAATTTATTATTATACATCTCGTGTTATTGAATGCGTCATAATAACCCGGCTCAGTATGTATTTCTTTATTATACATGAGCATTGTAGTAAGTGGGGCATCCAATTCATCCAGTCAGCTGATGTAGTGCTACAGTGAAGTTACTCTATGTTGTATGATAAGCCAAATGGTTATATGAAACCCAGGAAATCATTTACTACGTTGGGTGGTAATAATATAACCTAAATGAATATCTATTGTGGGTTATAGTTCTCCAACGAGTTATAGCCCATAAAGGACTACATCCATTGAGTAATTAAGGTTTTTATTGCTTAAGCACAAGTGCTTGCCGCCAAAAATTTGCGGGACTAACTATTAGTTTTTCCGTCACAAAGCGTTTGCAGATACTATTATCTTCGTTTCCATACCTATAAATGAACGCACAAAGACCAGTTCTTAAAAAAGTCGAAAAAATTATTTTCTCATAATTTCGCATGATGCGATTTCCGACAATTTCGCGCAGTCGCGTCGATGATCGCCGTCATTTTTTTTTTTTTTGTATATTTCTCCGACAATCCTTTGGATCTTATTCCCCCGACCTAATGCCAAAAGAATTAGGTCGATATCTTTTACCGTTCTCGTGGAAAGAAACACATAAACGCACAGACAGACACACAGATACACAGCTTGACTCTTATTAGTTAGAAATGCCACCCAGGGTTGAAAACTGATCACTCCTTGCTTAAATGTATGAATTAACTAGCCTACCCCGGGGCCTCTATTCTCCTCAAGGGCGGGTAGGGAAACAGAATGATCGAATTATTTCCAAGGTGATTCTTACTTTTTTTTTTTTTTTACAGATTTAGTACTAGAGCATTAGAGTGATGAATAAAACAATTATTACTTTCTAGATTTATATTTATTGTATTACTTGATGCATTTTCATTATTTACATATAATACTTTCATTTACCCTCTGTCATTGATATCTAAATGAAGCTTCTGGAAGTAGTTGCACAAATTAAGTTTCAACATTTCAGGTGACACTGTTGATTTTTTTCCATTTTAATTGGAAAATTTGAACATTTTCTGTGGTTATAATTTTGTTACTTTATTTCTGTTTCCTTTAAATGAAGTTACTTCCAAATGCTCCATACAAGTGGCTCTCTTACGACTACTACGAAAAGTCAAAAACCACATGTTGAAGTTCTTTATAATTCATGTAACTCTCTTTAATTTTTTCTTGCATAGTTGTGCGTCGTTAAGGCGGAAAACATAATATTTCTATCCTGTGATCTTGAGACTCATTTTTCATTTATTAATTCATCTTTTTTAATTGATACTTCTCTTGCCTGGGTTTATTTATTTTAATAATATTACATTCATTTATGTAACAATATAAGATTTTCTTAGTTTATTTCATGGGAAAATTTACATGATATTCTATAGACATTCATTACAATCTTCAGACAATCCATTCCAGTTCTTCTCTTTTGCTATTTATAAAGTTTTTTTTCCCTCGTGATGCTGTAAAATACTTCTCAGAGTTGATACTAAATGTTTAGATGATGTTGATTTCTTTTAGCTGGAATTATCTGCTACCAGGCAAAATTAGTCTTTGAAATTATAGATCACTGTGAAAATATCAGCTAAATTACTTTAGGTTTTAGTATGTGTTCTAAATATATATATATATATATATATATATATATATATATATATATATATATATATATATATATATATATATATATTATATCTATCTATCTATCTGTCTATATATATAGACAGTAGGTTCAGCACAGTGCGCGTCATCACAGTGCGCGTCATCACAGTGCGCGATTCGTATTTGTGCGCTAGTGACCAAAAATCATAACCCAAATACTCCTTGGAATGCGCGAATTTGTGACCGCACAGAACGCGAGGCAGAGGCAAGGAGTGGCTCAAAAATGCCATTTTCTATTAGTGCGCAACCACCTCTCACACAGCGCGTCATGCATCGATCATGCTGATGCGCAGAAATTCCCGGGGATTCTACTGCCAGGCAGGAGATCAAGTTGAGCACCCTAGCGTGATGGAAGGCAGGACCCAAGGAGGCTGTGTTCATGTGACCCAACATTAGCAAGATCCTTGCTACCGTGGATAAGCTTCATAAAAGGAAGAGGGGAAGGAACAGGGAAGGTGAGCAACCTAAGAACGTGAGGAACTTCTGAAGTTATGGTATCGACAAACTCTTCCGTTTCTACACAGACAGGCACAAGGGGAAGAAATGCCAAAACAGGAGAAGACAGACGCTCAAAAAACAAGCTACACACAGCGGAGCTCAAGTTGGTGAGAATTGCGGAACCAGCAACATCGGTCTACTCCTGTTCCTGTTGAGGATGAAAGAGGATGCAATGTCAGAAGTGTCCAGCATTGGACTTTGAAGGGTTTAGTGGCCGAAGTGAGTGACTTTGATGCTCCTGAGGAAGGTGCTCAAGAGGAGAGTCTGTGGAGGGAAGTGTTGGTGCGGTGGGAGGTGCGGTGGAGGAGTGCGGCGCTGTAAGTGTTGCCGCTTCTCAGCAACCCCTGCTTATTTAAGGTCATCAGGCCTGTTGTCTACTGTTGTTAAGTGTGACTACCCATATTTTTGTTCTTGTAGCTATAGCTTTAGTACAATGTCTGATGAAAATATGACCTTTATTATATCTCTAAGGGCCATAAAAAATGTCCAGGTATGAGGGGGTACTGCCCATATGTCATTATTCCCATAAGATTATGTAGTTCCCCAGTACGCGAATTCCCAGTGCACGAGGTCATGGACTGCCCAATCTCTCACGCACCGTGCGAGCCTACTGTATATTATATCTATCTATCTATCTGTCTAT
Source organism: Coenobita brevimanus (assembly GCF_032717465.1). Taxonomy (NCBI): domain Eukaryota; kingdom Metazoa; phylum Arthropoda; class Malacostraca; order Decapoda; family Coenobitidae; genus Coenobita; species Coenobita brevimanus. The sequence goes on along the minus strand of NC_137030.1, from coordinate 17,853,390 downwards.
ATATATATATATATATATATATATATATATATATATATATATATATTTTATATTTCACAA
>NC_137030.1:17828330-17848330 GCF_032717465.1 Coenobita brevimanus | reverse complement strand
TTAACAGTTATCGGTCCAGACAAATTTAACTCCCTTTTTCAATAGGTCTGTAAGTTGTGATACAAGAATTGAAAAGTTAAGAACAAATCACCTGTAATAACCTACCATTCCCAAAAATCTTTGTAGCTCTTTCCTACTTTTAGGTCTGGGAAGATCACTTATAACCTGAACCTTAGCTGCTGGCGGTGCAACGTGTCCATCACCAATTACATACCCAAGGTACTGAACTTTAGCTTGACCAAACTCACACTTTGATAAATTAGCTACAAGATTAGCCTGAACCAAACGCTCAAGAAATTTACTGACATGGCATAGGTGATCTTTCCAGTTGTCACTGGAGATTAATACACCATCAATATAAACAACACACCCTGCCAAACCCTCTGTTACAACATTCATGAGCTTCTGAAAAGTGGCTGGTGCATTCTTCATACCATATGGCATTACAGAACATGCAAAAGTCTTTCCTAGTGTTACAAAACATGAGATCTCCCTAGCACGTTCAGTCATAGGTACTTGCCAGAATCCCTTTAACAAATCAAACTTACTTATGTACCTAGCCTTTCCGATCTTGTCTATGCAATCTTCCATGTGAGGGAGAGGGTAAGTGTCTGTTTTGGTTATCTGATTAACACGTCTGTAGTCGATGCAAAGCTGCTGTGACCCACCTGGCTTAGGGACTAGAGTGACAGGAGAACTCCACTCGCTCTGACAGGGCTCAATCATCTTGTGGTCCAACAGGTAGCCAAGCTCCTTCTGGATGAGAGGAACTTTCACTGGGTTCACACGGTAAGGAGGCAGTTTAATTGGCTTTGCGTCTCGAACATCAACATCATGAATCAACACAGTGGTTCTTCCTGGAGTGGCACTGAACACTTGTGGGTACTCCTGCAGTAATGCCGAAAACTCCTGCCTTTCCTCGGGAGCTAGATGAGAAAGCTTAGTCTGGAAATCATTCATGATATCAGGATTCTTCCCCAAACTATCAATCAGGCTCATGCTGCATGGGAGAACTTCACTTGCAGACTCGGGTGGAACAGCTACAGTGCAGACTAGGTTATTTTCGTCCCGCCTGTGATACAACTTTAGCATGTTGATGTGACAAAGTTGCTTGTTCTTTCTATGATCTGGTGTAGCGATGACATAGTTGACATCACTGAGTTTCTTCTCCACGAAATAAGAACCACTAAACTTGGCTTGAAGAGGTTGCCCATGCACCGGTAGCAGAATCAAAACCTGATCTCTTGGCTGAAAGTGGCGTAACCTGGACTTCTTATCATACCAAGTCTTCATCTTCTCCTGAGCAGCTCCTAAATTCTCTCTCACCAGCTGTAAAGCAGTGGACAGCCGTTCTCTGAACTTCATCACATACTCCAGCAGGTTGACGTCATCTTCCTCCGACAGACAGCATTCCTTGAGTAGCTTAAGGGGTCCTCTTACTTCATGGCCAAACAGTAGTTCAAAGGGTGAGAAGCCCAGTGATTCATTGGTAGATTCTCTTGCAGCAAATACAACGAATGGAAGACCTTTATCCCAGTCTTTCTGATGTTCCAAACAGTATTTCTTGAGCATCGATTTGAGTGTTTGATGATATCTCTCTAACGCTCCTTGGGTCTGGGGATGGTAAGCTGAAGACGTGATCTGGGTGATGCCCAACTCTTTCAGAGACTGCTTGAAAATATTTGATGTGAAATTACTTCCCAGGTCTGGCTGTACCTCCTTGGGCAGACCAAACTTTGTGAAGAACCCTAGCATTTCCTTAACCACGTTCTTTGCTGAGATATTTCTAAGTGGAATGGCTTCAGGATAACGAGTAGCCATATCAATCAGGGTCAATACACAAGAAAATCCTGAAGAAGTCTTAGGAAGAGGGCCCACAATATCCACCAACACACGGGTGAATGGCGCCTCAAAAGGAGGAATGGGAACTAGAGGTGCAACCTTTTCGGTCTGATTACACTTCCCCACAACTTGACAGGTGTGACAAGACTTACAATACCTGGAAATATCTCTGAAGATACCTGGCCAGTAGAAGTGTTTCAAAATGCGTGCCACAGTCTTCCTCACTCCAAGGTGTCCTGCCAAACTGGAATCATGAGCCACTCTCATGATATCCTGCCTACAAACACGAGGGATGACAACTTGATGTACAACCTCCCATTCACAGTCGGCTGATGCTGTTGGGGGTCTCCACTTCCTCATAAGTACTCCTGACTTTATATAATAACAAGTAGAAGCACCGGCTGACTCTTCCTCACTGCAAGCAGAGTTAGCTAGACCTTTCAACTCAGGGTCAGCAACCTGCAACTCAACCAACTCTTGACGAGACAAATTATCAACACTACGGGGTACTGCCTCATCTGGTGAGTGGTCCAAATTAGCAAGAAAAGTGTCAGGTAGGATAACATCATCATCATCATTATCCTCTAAGTCACCAGTAACTTTAGACTTAGCCCTAGTGACAGCACATGTAGAGAACACATCAGGGACATCACAATCCTGGGCCGCATCCACTGGCTCACTAGACAACCGAGGAGCTGGACACACTTGACTTCCACCAATATCATTTCCAAGTAAGAAAGTTACCCCTGACATTGGGAGTGTCTCAACCAACCCAACCATAACGGAACCATTATCAAAACCAGACTCTAAATTCACTCTGCACAGAGGGACAGAGAAGTAATTTTTCCTTACACCTTGTAAGATTACAGTTTCATCAGAGGAATTAACATTAGAGCCTAGAACACTGGTCAGCATAAGGGATTGGGAAGCACCTGTATCACGATATATTTTAACTGATTTCCTGTCATTATTGTCCAGAGGACTGACAAAACCATCAGACAGGAAATTAGCACATGAACTCTTGAGAGTGTCACCCACGTTACTGCTCAAAAGAGGAGCTTCGTCATGAGAATTTAATTTACCCCTCAAAGCAGGTTCAGTTAACTCGGTTAAAGAATTCTGGGAACTCTCAAGGGTGGACACTAGACCAATTAACTGAATATTTAAAGACTCCTTTTTGTTCACATCACGCTGTCTCCTGAAACATTTCTCCGTAGTATGACCAAGCTTACTACAATAAGTACATTTACTTTTCTGAAATCTAGAGGTGAAGCTGGTATTTACTTCCTGAGAAACATCATCTTTATTCTCTTTCCTGTTACCTGTACTCTGAGTAGAGGCAACGTACTTACTCTCAGCTTTCCTTTTTTCTCTAGAATATCTCTTGTGAGTGAGAACATATTCATCAGCTAAAACTGCAGCATCGGACAAATGATCTATTCTTCTCTCATCAAGATATAGGCTTACATTATTATTAATACACCTTTGAAGTCCTCCAGCAAAATCATCTGCTTAAATTTACCAAAATCAGAATCCACATTCTTAGAATTTAACCACTGCTCTAACAGATCTTCTTTGATTTTTGCATACTCAACATGGGATTGCTTATCTTGCTTATAAGTTGTCCTAAATTTTACTCTATAGGCTTCAGGAGCAAGCTCATTGGCCCTAAGAATCAAGCTCTTAACTACATCATAATTATCAGATTGATCCTGAGGCAAAGATGCATAAGTTACTTGAGCTTTATCAGTGAGAACAGTTTGAAGGAGTACTTGGCCAATACTTTTGGGCCAATTAAAACCTATAGCTACCCTCTCAAACAACTGAAAATACTTTGTTAAATCAGATTCATTAAAAGGAGGGACAAGTTTAACATTTTTAACCACATCAAAATCATCAGAGCTAGATGACCCAATTCCACCTTGTTTCATGCGATACTCATGGTCTGCCTGAATCCTAGCAATTTCAACTTGTGCCTCAGCCTCCTTAGCACGAGCCTGAAACTCAGCCTCCTTAGCTTTTGCCTGAAACTCAGCCTCCTTAGCATTTGCCTGAAACTCAGCCTCCTTAGCACGAGCCTCCTGCAGGGCTAGCTGTATCTTAGCTATTTTAATCTGCGTTTGCTCATTTGGAGGAGTTACATTAAACAAGCTTTCATTAATCATGTCAACAATTTGATCTTTAGAATGATGAGAGTGAACAGCAATTCTCAATTGTTGAGCAACAAGCTTAAGTTCATTCTTTGTTCTGTTTTCTACATCACACACTGTTTGCACATTTGACAAGAAATCTTTAGCTTCATCAAGCGTAGTAATAGTAGGCTAGACATCATGAATAAATCACAGTCACAAAATATCAAGAAATATCCTTATGATAATATCCTGATAAGAGGTCGCCAAATTTATGTTATGGAACAGAGAGAGAGATAATGAACACTTCAAATGAGAATACTAAAAATCACTACTGTCCCGCAAAGTTCCAGGTTCAAAACAAAAGAGTTAGGTAAAATTACAAGTTAAAGTTTAATGCTCAAACTAACAACTAAACATTCAGGACTCATAAGGATAATGTAATGGCAAAAAACAGGTTAAATATATGGGTAACTGCAATAGCCTCTATTAACACGAAATTAGCAATAGTAAATTTATCTAAGTCAGCCCTGATAAAATGAGAAAAACAGGATAATGCTCAGTGAATGCAAGATATATTATTACAGATACAAAATATTATTACTACTGGCTGACAGTAAAACTTCACATTAATCTCAAAAACCTCACCAGGCCTACAAATTAACACCTCATGCTATACAGAACAAGGAAAAATGTAATAACACTTATACTCAAATTACACAGCAGCTAGATGGTTGGAGACTTCCTGAGCACTCACAAAAATAATAAACAACTGTACAGGGGAGGACAGAGATGCAAACAAAATGAGGAGTAGATCCAAGTGGCAATTAATGCAGAGACTGAGCTCACTATATAGGGGCCGGCAGAGCTTGATACAACTTGTAAGAAGGACGCGCAAATGAAGCCATAGGGGACAAAGAGTTGACACTCCTGCTTTGAACAACAGAAAGAACGACTTACTCTACTATAAGGGGAGAAGGGGGGAGTGAGGTAAAACACGCTCGTGATCAAACATACAGCATACTGTACGTTAGAGTTATACAAAGGATGATGAAATCATAGGCTTTGTAACACCAGGCAGGAGGATATTTTCTTGGAGGCATATGAGGTTGAAAGCAAGGGCACATTTTTCTTTATTGATTTTCATATGTACGGTTTCTGTTTGCCGTACAATTTTTCAGTGATCCTCTTGGAGCTTCTTCAGGAGTTCCCCAAAGGGCAGCGACGTTTTGGAACTATCTTGTTCCATCTTCGGGCTGGATCTGATGGTTCTGTCTTTGTTTGTGAATATTCACCCCACACATGGTGGAGCACTGACAAACTGATAGCCCGTCAGAGAGATGCAGGACAGCAAACGGACAAAAGCCAGAAAAAAAAAAGTACACATAAGAGATTTGTCAATGCCAAAGTCGGCAGTGACGATGCTGGTCGGCAATGGGAAGGGTAATCCTTTACTGCGACTAGAAGCATCGGAGTGGGAGTGTTGCCCACGACCCTGGCGGCATCCGTAATGGCGTCGACGGAAGAAACGAAATTCTACCGGCTGAGAGCATTGACTGGACAATCCAGAATATAGTGGCAGAGGGGCTCAGCAGACAACGTCAGACAATGGGGACATGGCTCAGGCTCCAATCTAGCAATCTGATGATAACATAGGAACCCTATTCGTACATGCCAGAGACTGACAAGGAGATAATTAGGTACACCATGGGGAATGGAGAGCGGAGCATAGGACGAGGCTGCAGCATACCAGGCAGCCAAGCAAGAGCCCTTACTTATACATAGGTGATGAGCATCCCTAGTGAGCCTGCGAACCGCATCGGCTGTCGCAGAGAGAACATGCGACACACTAGGGCAGAGCTGGAAAGTGACCTCAGGGAGTAAGCAAGCAGAGCATGCAGCCACATCCACAAGCTCATTGCCTGCAATACCAACATGTCCAGGGATCCAGTGAAAAGTCACCGAGCCACCCAGTTGCATCATGAGAGATGCCACTGTGTTTACTGTAGTGAGTAAAAACGTGTGATGTGCAAGGCAGAATGTCTGCAGGCACTGAAGAGAAGAGAGGGAGTCCATATGGATAGACACATGACGATGGTGATGGCAATGGGCGTGGCGCAGAGCACTGAGTAATGCCAGCTCTGCTTGAAAAGCGGAGACCCCTGGGGATAGGCGCAAGGACTCTGTATATCCAAAGGGGAAACGGTGACCCTGCCGAACCATCAGAGCAGACCGAGCCATCTGTGAAATAAGCCACCAACACAGTGGAGTTCAGGGCAGCAACCCGACTGGGTCCCTCCTGCTGGAGGATGGCAGGAATGGAATGACGAGGTTTTGTCTTGGTAACAAAATCTTAAAAGGGGAGGTGCCCAGGAAAATGGAGTGGAGTAACCTGGACAAGGCAGGAGATCACTATACACCTCCAGTGCCATCCTCAAGCCATGAATAATGGCTACCATGGCTCAAACCCAATCCCTCCAGTGGAGAGGCCCGGGGGGCCTACTTAACAGCCGTTTCAGGAGTGCAGAAACCGGTAGGTGGGGCTGATGTTAAATCAGCCGGAACGTCACTGCTGTTGCACACAATGCTATCCTATGCTCCAGGGAGGGGAAGCCGCTTTCAAGGTGCAGGTTGACCAGACTGGACCAGCAGGGAGCACCGAAGATGACCCATAGAACGTCATTCTGGAACACCTCAAGAGACCGAATGGTAAGTGGGGAAAGATCAGTGTGGCAGATCGTACCATAATCAACTAGAGAGTGGATAGCACGAGTGTAAAACGTGCATTTGACAGCATAGGATGCCCCAAGACTGCGCTGAGAAAAGAAGCGCAGTGCAGCAGTGTGGGTGGCAGCCCATTCTCGTAAATACCTGATATGCCTGGTGAAAGTGAGCCCACTGTCAAATAAGACCCTCAGATACTGGTGGAGAGCAATGAGAGTGAGTACATGTCCACCAAGCATCAGGGGGAGATCTGGAGGGCGGAGACCGAATGGTAGGCACTTGGTTTTCAAGAGGTTGACCTTCAACCCCAGTTCGTTCACTTGGCGTGCAACCAAGAAAGAGCGGTAGGGGCCTAGGTGAAACAGTCCCTCCTTGAGAAAACCAGGGCCAGGTCATCTGCATAGCATAATAGCCTATCGCCAGGGCCATTATCAACTGACAGTAAACCCTCCGCCATGACATTAAACAGCAGGGGGCTGAGCACACTTCCCTGGAGGGTACCACTGGGTTGTGAATAAAAAGGTGAGAGCTGCCCCTGAAATCGCACCCTCACAGTGCGATGAACAAAAAACTTCCCCACCCATTACAAAAGCCTGCCTCCCACCCCTTGAGTTGCAAGGGCCGCATGAATGGTGAGGGGGTTGGTCAACTCAGATGCCTTCTCTAGGTCGAGAAAGACAGCCATTCCACACCTGCCTCGAAGCTCCCCAAGGGAACGTCGCAAGGCAGTTGGTGGCACTCCTGCCTGCATGATAAGCAAAGATCCCCGTGTGCAATGGTCCCAATCTCCAAGATAGCCGGGTGTGAACTATCCTCTCAGCTGTCTTGGCAATGATGCTGAGGAGGGAGATTGGGTGCATGGTGGTGGGATCACAAGGCTTCGGGATTGGGTGAATAATGGCTGTCTTCCACGACCTAGGCAAACAGCCCACAAACCATGAGAAGTTGATCAGATCAAGCAGCCGCTCATTACCACAATCTCCAGCATGAGATAGGATGGAGTAAGTGAGCCCATCGAGCCCTGGCAGTGTCGCCTCTCCGGTGCAGCACTTTGTGAAGTTCCCCGCTGGTGATAAGGCCATCAGCGGGGTCAGGCCTACCACAGGCAGCCTGAATCACTGCAACACAAGAGGGAGATAGCTGCACCTGGAGGTCTCAGATGGGCTGCGGGAGATTGTGAGAGGCAGAACGGTCCACGAAGTGCTGAACAAGTTGGCTGGCCTCAACGGCAGGGCCAGGATGAGAAGGCGGATGAGGAGGACGTGGATAAGAGATGGGCTGGACTCTCCTCCACATCTCATGGAGAGTGCAATGAGAGTCCAAGGTACGACACCATCTGATCAACGCCTCCTTCTTAAGGCAGTGTTTCTCTGAAGTCACATGGTGCGTGATGACAACCAGGTACCGATGGTGTAGAGATGAACGGAGCCGCCAGTACTGCCTGCATGCCTCATTAAACCGATTATTCGGTTCTCTGACCCTGGTGCTTATCCAGCCGTCCCTGTAGCACCTCATGGATAGCTGCTGAAGTAAAATAGTGAACAAAGCAGCCTGATGGAAAACATGGGCCAGCTGATCCGCACGACCCTCGTGGTCTTGGGCAGGAGGAGAGACGTAAAAAATCCTGGCCAAAGCTTGGACAAAGTCGGCCCAGTCAGTTTTGCTAAGGTCCCACCGCGGTGGGGGGAGTGGGGGGGTGGGAATGCAAGCAGAAGCCCGATGTCAAAGGCATAGTGATTGCTTGCGAGTCTCAGGTGGAGCGACCACCACACCGAGCCGACAAGGGGGGATGAGACAAAAGATAAATCTAGATGACCTCCACCAATAGGGATGGGGTCATCAATGTTATTTAAAAGGGAGACACCACCCATCTCCTCCAGAACCAATGAGATGTGCTGGCCTGCCTCATTGGATGGAAGGGGCGATGCGAGGATGGCATGGTGAGCATTAAATTCGCCCCCAATAAAGACAGGGCCAAAGGCAGCTTGGGAAAACAGTTCTCCCACATCGAGAGTATCCTTGTGACTTCTGTAAATGTTGTACACTGTCAGCGTGGAGGTTGCTAAGTGGAGTACCACACCTTGCACCTCCACACCTTTTCCACAGAAGGTAGAGGGTTCACAAACGGTGCAGGAATTATGGTCCCGAACCAGAATGGCACATCCCTGTGGTGCCACACTCATAAGGGAGGAGATAGGTGGTGTATCCCAGGAGCCAAAAGGTGGAACTGTCTGGGGGCAAAGTCTCCTGCAGGAGGAACACGTGAGGCTGATCCCTGGCAGCAGCCTGCTGCAAGGATGGGAGCTTGCTTCTGGCCCCTAAACAATTCCACTGGATGAGGTGGAGGTCTATGTTGCTGGCTCACAGGCAAGGGGAGGCAGGAGGTTGTTGCCCATTGAGGAAGGCGGGACCTCGATCCCCGTGTCAGCTGCCACTGGTGCCGGCACGTGCTCTGGTGGAGGGAGTGGAGGATGAGGTGACTGAACCTCCAGAAGTGCGACAGCAGAAGATCAAGGCCGTGCCCTCTGCACTGGGTGAGCTGCCCCGTGAGGGAGAAGTTTGGCAATCCCTGAAGGGTGCGCTGGCCTGTGAGGAGGCTGAGGGGCACCATGCTGCTGCTTTTTCTGAATGGCCTTGTTGATGGTGCGATCTATCACAGCGGTGACCTGGACAGTGGAGCAATTTAGCCCAAGGCACCACGTGATCCCCTCCATGATCGCTTCTGCTATTTGTTTCCCCAGGGCATGGAGCTCCTGTAGATCAAGAAATAGCTCCTGCTGAGTGGGGGTCTGTGGGGGACTGGTAGTGGCGCAGGCTGGCAGATCCTGTGAAGGCAGGCTCGGGCAGTGGACCGTTGCAGTAGTGATGCCCTGGTCAAGACCAGAGGGCAGGAGGGAACGCTTCCTCATCAAGAGGAGGTTGACTCGGTGCGGTGGAGCGACACTGCTGCCCCCAGACGAAAGTGGCCGGGGAGCTGGGAGTCATATTGGCAGCCTGCTGTTCCCTCACCCACACAACCTGTCGCTCACGCCCTTGCATCACCCTCTTCATCCTCACTGGGCAGCTGGGGTGCCAGACATGGTGAGACCCCAAACAATTGGGGCACTAGGAGGTAGCTGGCTCCTTCACACTGAACTTCGCCAGACACTGCTCTGTGTCGTGGCCACCAGATGCCGCACACGAAGGGGCGATTGCAGGTGGCCAGGTGGTGACCGTAACATTGATAGCGGTAGCACCGGAGCAGCTCTGGCATAAATGGGCTCAGATAAAACTCCCCACAAATGCCAAGGTTGAGGGATTTCACCAGGGGACCCCACAGAGACACGTAGACCTGCTGCATCTCCTCCCATGTACGCTGGTTCTGGCATTGTGTGGCTTCCTCCACCAGGCTGTGCTGCAGCAGGATATCCACTGGCATATGCCGTGGATATCCCATCACAGTGTCCTTTGTCAACTGTCCTCCCAATGGCAGCTCGATGATCTTTACGGGTGGGGCCTCCTCCTCCGCCAGCGCCTTCAGTCTCAGATATGCATACTCTTCCTTCGGTATCAGCATGCAGCTCTCATTGCAGCCAAAGCGGTTGGTGACTGCAAGCCCTGGCAAGTGTTGCACGAGGGCTGCAACTGTGCTGTAGCTGGTGCTGAATCCCGGTTGAAGAGGCACGCGAAATGCCAGGAAGTTGGAACGGGATGGTGGTGGAGCCCGGACTGAAACTGAAGGGCATGGCGCAGGTGGGGGCTCCCATGGAGCCACCGAGCGTGATGCCAGTGGTGGTTTGCTTCCCTGTGTCACTCGTGGTTTGTTGAGCAAAACAGAGATCCAGCCCTCTTTGTCAGGAGTAGTAGCGGCAGCAGAGGCAGAAGGGGTGGATGCCCTAGCAGTGGGAGTAGCTGCCTAAGGTGCCCCAGCAGTGCAAGCACGAGCACCCACGCCAGAACAGGCAGCAGGCAGAGACAGCACGGAAGCACCAGGAGGTGGGTGGCATTACGGCTTAGACACCAAGGCAGGACCGCATGCAGCATGGGAGGAAGCAGAGGTGCCAGAGGTAGTGGAAGGAGCAAGCGGGGCCGGAGTGATGTCCTCCATCACCCTGTGTAGACGGACAACCTTCACAGAACGCGTTGAGGAGGAGGTGGTGGAAGCAGCATGGGGGGGACGAGCTACAGTCCCCGTAGGCCTGAGAGCGATGGGAACAGCAAGGGATTCCCCAGTGGAGGATGAGGAGGAGCTCCCGGTGGAGAGCTTACACTCTCATTTCGCCCTGGCAACTGGCTTAGTGGGGGAGGGCCTCGAAGGAGGAGGCAGGAGGCAAGCAGGCCCCGGGGGCCTAGGGATACAAGACCCCTTTGTGGCATGTAGCAAACAGACACTCACCGAGACACAACCACACTACACTCAAACAGACAGACAAACACTCACCACCACAAAAACAATAAACAGTAAACCTGGCAAGGTCCCTACAGTGATGGGTAACCTATGCTCCCCGCCCTCTAAAGGGTGACGTAGGAGACCCCCTCCACTTCCTCGTAAGGGTCATTTCTAATCTATAAGAGCTATCCTTTGTGCTTCCTATAATCAGGCCCTAATGGCCTCCCCTCGTGGTTATGCCCTAACGGCACTGCCCTCGGGGTTCGGAGTCGTACCACACAGAGGGACACTAAGGGTAGCCGGGGAAAAAAAAAAAAAATCACCCACTCAAACACACCCACAGCCACACCCACATGCACACACTAACAGGCGTGTCTGGCAGGAGAAGACAAAGTCCAGCCAAGAACAGGATAATCAGAAGAAAATCCTCACCTATGCCAGAGACTAAGTCCCCAAACGTCCAAAAAAAGGAAAAACAAGCAAAACTGAAACACCAGGAACTGAGACTAAGTCCAAGCTGGCGTGGATGAAATAAGGCAGAGTCAAGAGAGAGACTGGCCAGAGGTCATCACTCCACGGGAGCTAAGCATGGAGTCGTTCTGTCATGGCTGCTGGTATACGATTCAGGTGAATCAGGTGGAGACAGATGGGCGGTCAGCTCGCTCATTGGCTGCTTCGTTGGCTAAGCCTACGTGGCGTTTTGATGACGGTAGGATACTTGTGTGTTTATTGTACGTTTTCATGCAATAATGTAGAGTACATGTAGAAACACAGAGACGACGAGGGTCTTGTTCTCTGTTCGAACATGACCCTTACTTAAATATTGCAGTACAAGAGATCCATAAATTCAATCTTCTGGAAGCAGAAACAATAAAATGAACCAGTGATGTCCAAAATCATGTTTTCGTGGTGAATAGGATAACGCCTTCGTTACGATGATATCTTTCTTTGTTCTTGCATCACTCAAAAAATTTTATTAAAGTGCTGGAGACTCTTTCAACGGGAAGTGTTGAGTATAACTTTTATAAAGCTCTTCGCTGCTAGAAATCTTTTTTTATACTGTGTAACACCGTCCAAAGCTAGCAAGAATGGATACGACTTTCATTATCCCCACCACTGCAAGAGCCCTCGCCTAGGCCGAGTAAAATCTTTTGAAAGTGTCAGAAATAAACCAATAAATAACCTCACTACATTCAAGGTGTATAGTATTCTCTCGCTATTTTTTTTTTTTCATTGAAAGAAGCGTGGGCGATTATTTTTTTCCTAAAGTTGTATTGTGTATTATTATATTTTTTCCTTGCTCTTTTGTCACTTTATTTCCTGTAGTCGCAGTTTTACAGGTAAAATATTTTTTTTATTTTCTCTCTCTCTCTCTCATCTATCTATTTATCTATCTGTCTATATCTATCTTGTTATCTATCCTATATATCTATCTATACAACAATATTTGGTCAAAATTCATGTCGTTGTTGCCCCACACTCCCCGTACAGTACTGATTTCGGTTCCTGTGATTTTTTTTTCTTGTTCCCCAAGTTAGAAGAAATTCAGGAACAATCGCCGGTGTATCTGAACAAGGTTACAAAAGACGACTACAGGAAGTGTTTCGCGGAAAGGGAAAAGCGCCGGGACAGGTGTACAGCGCTTCAAATGGAGTACTTTGAGGGGAACTAAAGTGGATTTGCTGTATTGTAATGAAGTTGTGTATTAACAGGTTTGGAAATTTGGGATCCCCCTCGTACAAGTACGAGTCGCTATCAATTTATCTTTCTATCTCTTTATCTATGTATCTATCTATTTATCTATCCATATCTGTATCTTTATCTATCTATCTATCTATCATCTATCTATCTATCTATCTATATCTATATCTATATCTATCTGTCTATCTATTTATCTGTCTATCTGTCTATCTGTCTATCTATCTATCTATTTATTTATTTATCTATCTATCTATCTATATATATATATGGCACTCAATAGTTCTGATTCCCAGACATAATTGTTGTCAATCTATCTATCTGTGTCTATGAATGGCCAAACGCTTCAATCCCGGAAGGGATGGCCACAAGCGAATCGCCCCCATATCACCCTGTCCTTCGCTATCAAGTTACCCTCATTTCAACTCCCACTACCGTCACTCATGCTTCTCTTCAGCCCATCCCTTTACTTCATCCTAGGTCGTCTCCCTACCCACATCTCTCTTCCTGATTGTATCAGTTTCAGTGCACTGAGATTTGAAAAGAAGAATACTTGCCGCCACTGACTTCTTCGGCCATAAAGAACCACTGGGATAGTCAAATGACATTTCGTTCGATGCAGCAAAAATTATTCAGTTTCTTTGTATTTGCAAAACTCCATAGGTATATTCTTTTGTGGCTGCAGAAGTACAGTTGGTCTGCTTTTACCTCATGGAATTGGGCCTCATTTACAAGTTTTATACTAAGTTCTGGTTGCGTGAAAATCGATGAGCCTTAATTATGAGATAAGAATGAGTCTCCTTGATAACTAGTCAAACGTATCCTCCAGTCTGATAACACTTGACTAATAGCCGAGCTTATATGGTTAGAGATCTTTGTCAGACGAAAACAAATTGACTATAGTTGTTCATCCTTACGTATTAAAGCAAGAGCAATAGTTTATCTCATATAGTACAACAAGAATTATCACGTTCATTAGAAGAAGATCTTACATAAATTTTAAAGGAGCGTTGTGGTGTGGATGTGGATGTGACTGAAAGCGTTAGGAGAAATACAATGAGTTAGTTTGGCTGTATGAAGAGGATGGAGAGCGAGCGACTGACGAGGAGAGTGTATGTGAGTGAGGTGGAGGGGGAGAGGGAGGGGGAGGCCAAGGATGAGATGGAAGGATGGAGTGGAGAGGTACATGAGAGAGGGGGTTTGAGCTCGAAGCAAGGCAGTGAAATGACGGGGGACAAGGCGACATGGTGGCGATTTGTTTGTGGCCACCCGTTACCGGATTTAGGTGTCCGGCAATAGACAGATAGATAGATGGAGAGATAGACAGACATTCAAAAAGGAGAGAAATTGCAAACACTGACTCCGCGTCATGGAAGATTATCGGGAAACTACTAATAAATGGTTCAGATTAGAATTTTAATGCAAGAATTTTTAGTTCACTGTTATTCCATTTACAATATGCATAATTCAGGCTTTTATTACAACAAGAATGTTTTACTTTTGCAATGGGAAGAATATCTCAGCCTTTATTTTCACAGAAAGAACAATTAAACTTTCCTTAATCCAATAAGGACTCGAGATTCAGGAGCCAGAAAATTTGCTACCAGTGACCTCATCCGCCATACCTCGGACATTCAACTGACATTACATCTGATATAACACTGATGATTCAGCTTTTACTGAGATTTTATTTGATCAGTTTTCTTCATATTTTCAGTGAGAATACTTATTTTTTTGCTCATTTCAGCAAGATTATTTAGCTTTTAATATAAAAGGGATAATAGTTCAACCTTTAGTTTTAAAATAAGAATAGTTCATTTTTCATTAGTCTTGTAGATACACGAGATTCAGGAAGAGGAAAAGTCGCTACCAATGACCTCATCAGCCAGAGAGAACAGCTCGGACATTCAACTGACATTACATCTGATAGCGGCGCACTAAAATAAAATCACATCAGATAACACGGCACTGTTTTATTCAGAGGCTCTTATCGCATCAAGGAAAGTGGGAGTTTTCACTAGTGCAACGTAAAGTTCGTAAAATTCCTTCTGTTCTAGATAACTTGAATTAGTTTACAAGAGATTTCTCAAACTGGACGCTCACATACAACCTTAACTAACCTCTTCAGTGTAAGAGATGAGTCCTAAGTTGGCAAAAAATAATCTTGAGATGGCAAAAATGTCATAGAGAACACGTCCGTGGACTCAACCGGTAGTTAAAAACGTCACGCTAAGGGAAAACTGCATCTGATAATAAAACAGTGTTTCACTCAGGATCTCTTACTGCATCAAAGTAACTGGGGTTAAGTTACGAAAAGAGTAATGTATAATCCATTTCACTGCGAGAAGTCTCCCATCAGGCGGTATCAGAGATGAAAAAGAGAGGATTACTGAGATTGTTTGTAATGGAAATTACTAGTATTTCTTAATCTGTAACAACGTCATATCAGTTTTTACGCCATGCTTTCCTCTCTTGGTGGGGGACTTTACGGTGTTCGTACTTGAAGGGCTTTGCCGAAGAGTCAGGCACTTTACGCTTAGATGTCCATCTTTGTTGGAATAAAGCACTCGACCCTTCAGTCAACAGTGTGCGCATTAACCCAGTAGTGTCTAGACTACGGCAACAATATACTAACTAGGAGACACCTCCTTAACGTGAGTAATATCGCTCATAGTAGTAAGCATGAAATGGCAAAGACAGCATGCTGAAAGAAAAGTTGGAGAATGCCTCAGTATGCAGATTGTCTCCTTTAACGTGAAGAACACTGTCCATGGTAGTAAAAGTGAAATGAATAATATCATTATACTAAAAATAGGTGGTGAGGATTTTCTCTCTACTTAAATCTATCACTACAAGAAATCTCACATATTCTGACTGCAATCGTCTGGCTACAAAGGGAATGCAACTGATAAGACGTCCTCATACTAAAAGGGTCATTGAGCCGGATAAGGGGTCTAGAGGGAATGTAAGGTACCAAGAACGGGAGACGAGACAAATGAGATTCGTCAGCTCTTAGGCTTCCATGACTCATGCTCCTGTGAATGAAATCATTTGTCGTTACCTGGAACAGGATACAGGAACTCTCTCGATAAATCATCCTTATACTTAACACACCCAAGGACGTTGCTTTAATTTTATTCGTTCTGCTTCCAGAGGATTTTATTCAGATTAGGAGCTAACCCAAGGAAGTGGAACGATTGCTGAAGGCTGAACAGAATAACGTCTGTGGATAACAAGACCTTTTTACAGACATTTCCTGCACTGTGTTACTCTCCTCTGTGTTTTATTCACCCCTTGGCTTGGTGGCATTACAAAACATCTTTAGTTATTTCATTTTTGCCACAAGAGGATTTTTATTCTACTTAGGAAGGACTACTATAGTTCATTCTCATTCACAGGGCGTAGATTTTCGTCCTTTTGTAGCTAATTTCCAGTAGCTTAGGGGCAGAATAAGGCACTACTATGGCTCTACGTCCTTTCTGTAACACTTCGTGGCGATAAGCACCATATTCAGGTACTAATTTCTTGTAACTGCTCTGCGTTGTTGACGGTGGGATTGAAAGTTCTTGCCCAGTTAAAGTGTACAGATTATGGTAGAGAAGAGGTTAACATTCCCGGTCTCTGATAACTCACTGTCAGAAGAATAAATTGCCTGGTGTTCGCTTAGGTAACACACTAGATTGTCTCGACCATGACACGATTAATGGAGGTTACATCTAACTCCCTCCAAATCGAAAAGTAATCTAAAGTTGAGTAAAATTTTGTAGTGTGTGATGCTACAGAATGTGGTGAAAAGTTCTGGTGTATCAGATAGAGCCAGGATTCCGGGGGCTTGAATGATGAGTGAATGGAAGCGTGGCCCAGTGGAGTGGGCAAATTTGAGCTGCCTGGACGCTGCTACTTCACCCTACCCAAGGTGGGAAAGGAGGTCCGGATGATGATGATGATGATGATGATGATGATGACTGCAGGAGCATTTAATTCTAGGCTCTCTGATGATTAAGTTATTATTATTATTATTATTATTATTATTATTATTATCATCATCATCATCATCATCATCAAACATCTGTTGAGCAAAGAAGAGTGGCTGCACATGACAGGAATGACTGGAGAGAAATTGTAAATGAGTAAATGGTTACGCGGCCCTGAGGGGATATTCTCCCGCATTTGGTTTGATCAGCTGATCAGGTCAGGTGCGGGTAAGGGGATGTGCATTATGATGTGGCAGGGGTAAACCAGCTCTGCAGTCGGACCCTGCTGCGGATGTCCCTGATTGCACTGCGCAATTGACCCTCGTGCGGTGTGGTGCGGTGAGGATCTGTCGCTTCTCGCCTTGGGGCTAAGATACGAATAAATGTATGTGTGTGTGTGTGTGTGTGTGTGTGTGTGTGTGTGTGTGTGTGTGTGTGTGTGTGTGTGTGAGTAAATTGATAGTGTGTAGGCTTGTTTCGGCTACCTACCTCCCTTTCTTTGGGGGAAGCAGCCTATATATATAGATAGATAGATTATTATTGTTGTTGTTGTTGTTTTCCCAGGCTAATCTAAAGCCTGAACACAGTGGACTGCAAGTTGAAGGTGTCATCTTCCCGCAGTCCTTCATCCTTTTCCTGAGGGAGAGGGAGGTAGTTGAGGAACGTTTGTACCACCGGACACTTCACAAGCCTGGCTATATCGGTGCCACCACAAGAAGGCGTCACTCTCCAATCTCCAGTACCTTGGTCTGAAGAAGCTGAGGTTCACTACACCCTCTACAGTAGTACACCATTCAAGGCGTGGGAGATTATTATTATTATTATTATTATTATTAATTATTTTCCATTGGTATCTCCGGGTGATTTAATTCAGCTCGTCTCCAAGGGTTAATTTTTCAATGCATAAATTTCCATGTGATCCTCTAGCGGTAGTTTAGGTGGGGAATATTTCTTTCTCTTATTCTTGACCTTTTCATCATCATCATCAACGGTAACCAGAGCATTAGTTTCTTATGCACACGTGAAGTAATTGATTTTTTTTTTTTTCTTCGGATCAGCATCGTCTGGTGTTAGCCTGAACGGAATGTGTGGGTGGTTTCACACCAGAGAGAGAGAGAGAGAGAGAGAGAGATTATGCAAAGAGAAAGGGACTAGAAAGAGAAGGAAAATGGGTAAACTCAATACACGAGCGAAAAAGAAAACGGCCCCACACTCAATTTTATAGTACCGAGGACTCTCCTAGAAGAGCGGGAAGCCTACTAACACAGCAGGAGACTCCATGTGACAACACTGAAAAGACCCAAACAGCAGCAAATAACCACACAACGGCGTTTTTAACTCCTACCATACGCTAGCGTCTTTTGTAGTTTATTTACGCTACTAAGAGATGTTAAGTTTACTATTTGTATCAACAGAAGTTTCTATTAACAGATAATACCAGACGGTTTGATTAACCCCAGGAGACTCAATTAGCACTTTATTTTGTTTAATTATCTGTAATGTCATTTCTTATATGAATCCTCTTGCAGTCAGATGTCTCCAGTAAGCCTGGGAAGACCTTTCGTTAGCAGTGTCTAAGTAAAAACAAAATCGTCCGTATATATATATATATATATATATATATATATATATATATATATATATATATATAATATTTTGGTTTTATGCCAGGTATCCCCGAAGGCCAAGTCGTTGCCCCAGGGTAGAGGACTTTGGACTGGGGCGTGTAGCATTTTATGACCGGATGCCCTTCCTGATGTCTACCAATGACCCTTGGGAGGGTTCGATCCTTCGGTCAGAGCGGAGCGCTCTAACCCACTGAGCCACGGCTGCTACTATATATATATATATATATATATATATATATATATATATATAGATATATATATATATATATATATATATATATATATATATATATATGTGTGTGTGTGTGTGTGTGTGTGTGTGTGTGTGTGTGTGTGTGAAAATTAGCATTAAAGCGATGGTATATTATTATTATTATTATTATTATACCATAAATCTATTTCACTGAACCTGGGAGAGGTTTATGGAACAGGACGGACATTATACATACAGCTGTTATTAATTCCTACCCTAGAAATGCTGTCTCTTATGATGAATTAAATAAACCGTCAGTGACATGAACAAAACACATTACTACATACAAGACTATCGAACCTCTACATCGCCAACATCGCCAACAATATCATCAACATGTATTCCACTAAGCAGTCCCATGACCGGGACTGTATATTTTCGTAATCATGATCATGATTATGATAATCGTCAGCATTGATCCCAGTAATCCTGTTTTCCAACAGTAAATCGCACAATCTCTCTCTCTCTGTATGTATGCATGTATGTATGTATGTATGTATGTATATGTGTATACAGGGTGTCCTGGGACGAAAGAGAATAACTTTGGGAAGATATAGATCGATTGATGAGGGTTTTCCAGGCAAAAAAAAAAAAAAAGTTAGTTTAACTTTGTGTCCAAATTTCCAGCCTCTTTTTTTTTTTTTTTTATGCGAGGCAAGAAGGAACCAAAGGCCATGGCCCGCAGTAACAGTTCCCTCCAAGAGAAAAAAACAAAATACAATAGAGAGCCAAATTAAAGATACGATCATTTTGAGATGCCTGGACACACTGCGTTTGAAAGACTGGAGATCATAGGCAGCAGGAAATACAGACAGAGGGAGACAGTTCCAGAGTTGACCTGTTGCATAAATGAAAGACTGGGGAGTAACTGGTTAACTCTTGCATTAGAGAGTTGGACAGAAAAGGGATGAGAGTTTGTTGCCAGACGGGTGCTACGCGCCCGTCGTAGAGGTGGAGGAATGCAAGCAGACAGTTCAGAGGAGCAGTGACCATTAAAGTAGCGATAGAAAAGAGATAAAGATGCAACAGTGCGGCGAAGAGACAGAGGTTGAAGGTGAGTCAGTAAGAGGAGGAGAGTTAATGAGACAAAAAGCCTTTGACTCCATTCCCGTATTGAGAAGAGCTGTATGTGGGGAGCCCTCCCCACACATGAGAGTTGTACTCCACACAGGGGCGGATAAAACCTCTGTATAGAGTCAACAATTGTGCAGGGGTAAAGAAAGAGCGGAGTCGGTTTAGCACGACCCAATCTCTTAGAAGCAGATTTTACAAGAGATGTAATATGATCTTTCCAAGATAAGTCCCGAGTAAACAAACTCCAAACATGTTCAAGGATGATGCAGGATTAAGGTGAATATTATTAAACATTAATGGGTATACCTG
>NC_137030.1:17815740-17828230 GCF_032717465.1 Coenobita brevimanus | reverse complement strand
GTCCAAGATTAAAACTAGTCAGAAATAATCAAGTCAACATGGTGGAAACGTGGTTGTCATTTACCGTAGTGTTTTCTGCTTCTACAGTCTTATCATTATTAGCTACATCGGGTCGGTTTGGTGGATGGATTGGTGTAGTGGGCGTGGCGGGTGGGGTAGGTGGGCAGTTTTGGTGGGTGCAGAGGGTAATGGAAAAATAGATCCATGGAAAATATTTCACTGAGGAAATAGGCTCAAGGAGGAACAAAAGTTTAGTGTGTAAACTGGGACCTCGGTGGTCTTCTCCCACAGGAGTGGTCATCCAGGGTCTCTCTCTCTCTCTCTCTCTCTCTCTCTCTCTCTCACACACACACACACACACACACACACACACACACACATACATACACAAGAATTTCCTCCCTTGGCTCAGTTCGTGAGGCCACCTCACTCAGACCAAGATGGGGATTCCGTGTATGTGGGTACGTGACTATGCATGTGTATGAGTATGCATGTGTGTGTTCATGTGTATATGTGTGCACATAACGTGTGCTTGTTTGCATATACAGTATATGTATGTGTGTATTTGAATGTGGGTGCATGTTTGTGCATGCGTGAGCGTATGTATACTTTTGTGTGTATGGACATATGTACGTGTGTGTGTAGGAACATATGAGTATGTGTACGAGCATGTCTTTATGTTAGTATGTGTGTATGCTTGCACGCACTGGTGTATGGAGATATGTGTGAACAGTGTGTGCATGGATGTATGTGAACATAAGTGTGTGTTTGTATGTATACGTATAAGTATGTGCAGAAGATGTGTGTGTATGTATATGTTTGAATGTGTTTAATGTGTGTGTGCATGCTTGTGTGTATGTTTATGTCTTGCATGCAACCAGACTACTGAACATCAGAAATAAGGATTCAACCCTTGTATGGAGTCTGAAAATGAGGAATGGTCGCTTTTTGCTATGTGAGTGGATTGCTATTGGATTTAAAGTTGTGTATCTAGCCGCTGTACGGAACTGGACACTGAAAATGCACACTAGATTGTCAAAAATTAAGGCAACTCAATATTCGAACTCACCTGCTAAATATTGCAATGAATTGCGGTTACTGTGGTAACATTAATATACAACTTGTCACGTGGTTTATAAAATATCACGGGGTTTTTAAAATAAATGCTAAATATTATTTAATTGATAATAATATTCAATAATATTGAAGAGCAGGGACAATGATTGTCTTGCTACATCAAGCAATGATTACTTTACGCTGGCCTGCGTCGCACGATTCTCTAAGAACGAGAATTTATAAACTTTCTCAACAGTACACAGCAGAGACTAATTACTCAATTGCTGTTACTGTTAGCCTCTGGAGAAAGTTACTTCACCCCTGACAATAAATAACTAATACTAATAATAGTATCAGGTTCTTGCTGGTGCTTAACTCCTAGGAGGCACAACGGATTTTAAGTTTAATACAAGACTGGCCTAAGTACCAGTTATGAATAGCAAACGTTTATGCAAGCTAGGAGCTATATGGAAAATAAGCTTAATTGTGGAGAAATGAAACAAGAGTTTACATTACATTAAGCTCAAGAAAAAGAACTGTTAAATTTATTGATTACAAAAATAAATTTAATGTTACATTTCAAATCAAATTAATGAGATCGCACTCACTCACTCACACACGAGCTAAATTCTTACGCCTAGGAAATACACCTTAATTAAACTCTGAAGACTAGGAAAACGAAAAGAAATACTGGTCGATGAATGCTGTGTATCACCCAATTCAAGGGTGGGAGCTTGGAGCTGTGGTCTTGTGGAGCTTGGGTTGACCTCTCACACTGCTGGAGCACAGAACCTCTCTCTGTCAGAGCAAACACTGGACTGAGTAAGTCATGGGAAAAAAGGGAGCAGTAGGCCGCATTTTTTAACGGTCGAGCGAGCGAAACGCGTCCAAAACAAATTGCTCAGCGGAAGCGCTAATGTCTCACACAAAGACAATCACGTATGACAATGAAAAAATTGATTTGACAAAGCTTCCGTCCGAATGAGCAGTTAACTGAATGATACACAGTGAGTTTTCCACTAATAGTTCGTGGCTTCTCAGAAAAGGGAAATGTCGCGAATTTGATTCATGACATTACGCCCCTACAAAATTAAATTTTTTCCTTATGGGAAAAAATTTGTGGATATATATATATATATATGTACACATCCTAACTCAGTCACACAAGAGTCACACTGTTGTGTGTGTGCTATCCTGCTACAGGAGAAAGTCGCAGTCGCCAGTGAGCGAAAAAAAACTTGTATTTACGTTAATAGAAGCAAGCTTGAGGGAAAAACTCCGTGACGACGGTGAAAATCCTGTACTCAGGTCAAACTGAGCGAAAATTTGCTACATTTACATTGACAACTAATTGTTGTGTAGCGTGTTGTATGTAATACACGGTGTAGGTGTGACAGTTGTAGCGTAACTGTACCTACGTGTAAAATGACACAGTTAATAATAATATGGCGACAATGAAGGCAGAGGAGAAGAGGCGGCAGCGTGCGGCAGACGATCAGCTGGCCCGCACAGCAAAACTGCTACACCCATTGCTGTACCTGCAAAACCAATTAAGGTGGAGCATCAAAAGTGTCAATGAGACAAAATTCTTATTAAGTTACAATTACTCTCTCTGCCTAGCAATCAGTACATGCTACGAAAAGTACGCTCTGGCTGAAAAATACAAGTGACAGCCTAAGCTTCGTACATTCGAGGTCGCCATTAATTATAGCACACGATTACTGTCAGCAAGTTGAGAATCCTTGTGCAAACTCGGGTCTTCCATAGCCTGGAACTGCACACGGGTCCTCAACCTGTGCCTTAACCTACAGTACTTATATTAATATCGGGGAGCTGAGAATCCTTGTGCAAACTCGGGTCTTCCATAGCCTCGAGTCGCCTCTGCAGAGTTCTCTCTCGAACTTCCCCCTTAACCTACAGTACTTATATTAGTATCGGGGAGCTGAGAATCCTTGTGCAAACTCGGGTCATCCATAGCCTCAAGTCGCCTCTGCGGAGTTCTCACTTCCCCCTTAACCTACAGTACTTATATTAGTATCGGGGAGCTGAGAATCCATGTGCAAACTCGGGTCTTCCATAGCCTCGAGTCGCCTCTGCGGAGTTCTCTCTTTCCCCTTAACCTACAGTACACGTGTATGTACAGGCCCTGGACATACTGTGTCCTGTGGGGCCAACAAGTGAGATGTCAGGTCTACACTTTTGACTGGGAACCAGGCTGGTCCTTGGATTACTCAAATCTCTGAGGATGCCTATCACGGAACCCAGCATACAACAACTGCCCATGTTAGTCAGCAGTTAGCAGGCGAGACATCAGGTCTGCACCTACGTTATCACTTCCCTTGATGTATCTCACAACAAGGTTAAACTGCTGTAAATACAGTGTCCAGTGTGTCAATCTTGCATTAGCCGTCTTGGTCGTGCTAAGACTAGTGAGTGGCATATGGTCAGTTTCCAGAACAAATGATGCCCCAAATAAATAATAATAATATTTTTTAACACAATCAACCACAGCCAAGAGTTCTTTCTCAACAGTACTGTAATTCCTCTCGGCGGGTTTTAGCCTACGGCTGTGGTATGCCACTGGGAAGATTCCATCTTCCGATTCCTGCATCAATACGGCACCTACTCCATCTTGTGAAGCATCAGTGGCAGTATGAAAGGTTTGCTGGAATCAGGCAACTGCAAGATAGGTTCCTTGCACAACATATTCTTGAGGGTGGCAAAAGATCGCTCTTGCACTTCTCCCCATTCAATGGTGTTTGGAGCATATTTCCGTAGCACTTCGTACAACGGTTGGGCAATGAGAACAAAGTTGGGGATAAAACTCCTATAGTATCCCACTAGGCCAAGAAATGCCCTAACCTGTTTCTTGGTCACGGGTCTCGGGGCTTCTCTAACCTTCTTGATCTTGTCACCCTGACACCTGTAGTGATTGTTGCCAACAATATGACCGAGGAACTCCACTTCACTGTGAGCAATCTTGCGTTTGCTAGGCTTCACAGTCATGTTGAAACTCTGGAGTCTACTGAAGACAATTTCCAAGAGTCTGAGGTGCTCCTCCAACGTGGCGAAATGAACGAGGACATCGTCAACGAACATCTCTACTCCTACAATACCATGGAGCACTTGTCTCATGGCACGATTGAATACTGCTGGGGAATTGGCAAGTCCAAATGGGAGGACTTTATACTGGTACAACCCCCTAGGAGTAGCAAAGGCAGTGAACTGACGACTCTCAGGATGAAGGGGAATCTGGAAGAATCCCTTCGCTAGGTCGAGCTTGGTGAAATATCGTGACCCTGCCAGCTTGGAGAAGATGGCAATATGGTCACCCATTGGCTCAGCATCCACTTTGGTGATTGCATTGAGCCTTCTATAGTCGCCACAAATCCTAACTCCACCATCTTTCTTGCGGACTACTACCATCGGACTACAGTAAGGAGATGAGGACTTTTCGATAATGCCTGCAGTCTCCATGTCAGCAATTTCCTTATCTACTGCATCCTGTAGTCGCATGGGAATCGGATATGGCTTAACCTTTATAGGAGCATTGCTGGTCAACTCAATTTTATGACATGCAACCTTTGCAAGTCTAGGTTGGTCTGAGAAGACATCAGCATACTGACAGAGCAGTGACCATAAGGCATTTTGGTCTCCTACTGCTAAGTCAGGGTTAAGTAAAACATCTCTGACAGTCTCTTCCTGACGGGACTGAGTGGTTAAGGGCTCGTCATCATGGTCATCAGCTGGGATCACCGCGGCTGCCCCGGTTTCTTCCAGTGGCTGGTCACTATCATCAGCTACTTGTAGGCCAGTCTCCTCGGGGTCTGACTCATGATAAGCCTTCAACATGTTAATGTGGAACCTTTTACGAAGATTCCCCATCTGAATTATGTAGCTGAGGTCTGAAATGCGCTCTACTACATCAAATGGACCCTTCCACTGGGCCAACAACTTGTTCTGGGCAGTGGGGAGTAATACCAAGCATTTATCGCCTGGATTAAACTTCCGAAGCTTTGCCTTCTTATCGTAATAAGCCTTTTGAACTTCATGCGCCTTGATCAGTTCTTCCTTAGCTAACTCGCTCGTATTCGCGCTGAATCTTACGCTCTTCACGGGCATCATTCTCACGCTGCTGCTCCTGATTATGCCGTGAGAGTATATACTCTTTAATTTCGGTTGGGTCCGAAAGACCCATTTCTTTGGCTTCCTGTAAAAATACAGTGGTAGCCATGGCGCTAATTTATTAAGCAAACGAAACTGAGTACTGACTGCTTCGCAAACGAATGCTAATGACACAAGTAAAGAGTACAGACACAAGCTAGTGGTGACCTGTCTTATCTAGTTAACTGGAAAGGAATAAAGCAAAAATGCAAATAACTGGGAAGACTAAATAATTAACACAATGGGTACGGCGGGTACCCAGGAGCGAATAAAATCGTCTGGCGTTATCAAGAATAAACTAGAGTTAAGTACTCTATTGATTAATAAAGCAAAAATTCACTTGCTAAATTAACGGTAATCCAGTAAACTTGTGCCTATAAACTTTAATGATAAATTCCTAAATATGAAGGAGTGAGTACTATCTCGTGAATAGCTTTAGAGCTAGGAGTTAATATCCTGGAATGAGGTCGCCAATTGTCACGTGGTTTTTAAAATATCACGGGGTTTTTAAAATAAATGCTAAATATTATGTAATTGATAATAATATTCAATAATATTGAAGAGCAGGGACAATGATTGTCTTGCTACATCAAGCAATGATTACTTTACGCTGGCCTGCTTCGCACGATTCTCTAAGAACGAGAATTTATAAACTTTCTCAACAGTACACAGCAGAGACTAATTACTCAATTGCTGTTACTGTTAGCCTCTGGAGAAAGTTACTTCACCCCTGACAATAAATAACTAATACTAATAATAGTATCAGGTTCTTGCTGGTGCTTAACTCCTAGGAGGCACAACGGATTTTAAGTTTAATACAAGACTGGCCTAAGTACAAGTTATGAATAGCAAACGTTTATGCAAGCTAGGAGCTATATGGAAAATAAGCTTAATTGTGGAGAAATGAAACAAGAGTTTACATTACATTCAGCTCAAGAAAAAGAACTGTTAAATTTATTGATTACAAAAATAAATTTAATGTTACATTTCAAATCAAATTAATGAGATCGCACTCACTCACTCACACACGAGCTAAATTCTTACGCCTAGGAAATACACCTTAATTAAACTCTGAAGACTAGGAAAACGAAAAGAAATACTGGTCGATGAATGCTGTGTATCACCCAATTCAAGGGTGGGAGCTTGGAGCTGTGGTCTTGTGGAGCTTGGGTTGACCTCTCACACTGCTGGAGCACAGAACCTCTCTCTGTCAGAGCAAACACTGGACTGAGTAAGTCGTGGGAAAAAAAGGGAGCAGTAGGCCACATTTTTTAACGGTCGAGCGAGCGAAACGCGTCCAAAACAAATCGCTCAGCGGAAGCGCTAATGTCTCACACAAAGACGATCACGTATGACAATGAAAAAATTGATTTGACAAAGCTTCCGTCCGAATGAGCGGTTAACTGAATGATACACAGTGAGTTTTCCACTAATAGTTCGTGGCTTCTCACAAAAGGGAAATGTCGCGAATTTGATTCGTGACACAACTATCAAACAAGTTTTCGCTATTTCCTTCTGTTAACGCCAAAACGGTGTAGTGACTCATGTTTTTCAGTGATGTGTACGAGTATCTTCTTGTCAGGTGGCCCCATTCTCCGTTACCAAGAGTTTATCATTCTGCTGTGGCCGCAATATACGCATTTCAGTGCAAACTTGTCCTGTCTCAACTGCTGGTCTTCAGTCCATGTCAATCTACCTTTTAGCTGTTGAAAAACTGATTGTTAGTGAATTTAACAGTATTTTCTTTCGTTTTTTCCTGCTTCAGGTAAAATCTATCCCTCCACCACGGTGGCCCCCATCCCCTCCATGCACGTTCTGAATCACGTTCTTCCAATTTATCGCTGATCAACAGTGGTCTTTAATATAACTAATAAGTGGTGGGTGGTGGTGACCATCATCCACTCGATGTAGTGCTGCCTACTTTTTCTTTCACCTTTATTGTGTGTGTGAGTGTGTGTGTGTGTGTGTGTGTGTGTGTGTGTGTGTGTGTGTGTGTGTGTGTGTGTGTGTGTGTGTGTGTGTGTGTGTGTGTGTGTGTGTTCCTATTTCTATCTTCCATCCTGATACTTTTTAGTAACCTTTTTTGGCTCTGTAGTACACTGAATGACAAGGCTAATGGTTTTCTGTGAACCAAGAAACTATTTACAATGTTGGGCGGTAATCATGTTACAGAACAACGGGGTGATGTGGAGCGTACTACGGTGTCCCTGTTAACTGGGTGGAGAGACGCAAAGATGGTGTCCATTCGGTAACCAAACTCTCTGCCACAGGGGAACATCAGTTCACCGTAAGAGACGGCCCTACAGGGTCAGTTACTCAACAATAGCAACATAACTATCTATTATCCGGCACCCTTCATCTACATCCTGGCCTACCTCCAATACTTCAGTCCATCAAAGTCCACCTTAAAGTGAATATTCTTCCGTCTTATAATGGCTTAACTGATTATCTTAATTCCAGCCACATGAAATCTATTTAATGCATTCCTCTACAGTGTCCTCCACGTACCCCGCCTAGTATTACACGCCTTTGAAGTGATCCTCTTTGCACTGAAATTGTTTACATTACTTCAATCGTGGTAAGGAAACTGTTACTACTCAGCTCAAAATAACAATTTATAAAAAAAAACCATAGGAACATATCCCACATAAACCCAAAATCCTCGAGCCAAGGAGCCTTATCCTCGAGAGCTTAGGAGGCTTCACTACACCTCTTCCTTATCTGTTTATTCTTTTTTATGGCACGTCAGTATTTCCTTGCCTGTTACTAATCTACGTCGGCATTAAAAGAATATAAATAGCATGATAGGGAATACTAAGGATAAATATTCAAGATACATTGCTAAGAAAGAGATGCTACAAAACCTCAGCTTGACAAGAATACTAGCCAAGGTGTCTCTTGTCTCGTGTAAGGACGTGGCACAGGTATAGTCACTCAAAAAATGTCTTGCGAGTTTGTGTGAGCTAGGGGGGTCCAGCCCCCACCCCTTTCTAGATCGACGAGTTTGTGCATACTGGCAGGATGAAGTACACACGAATACACACAGCAGAACTGTTCGTGTGAGCGTTGTTACGTCGCCAGAGACTTGTCTATTAAGGAAAGGTGGGGACTGGATTCACCCACACTCACACAGACCCAATTATCTTTTATGAGTGACGGTTAAAAATTTATTACTCCAAAACTGCAGGTAATACTGCATACCCTACAGCAATCACACAAACCCTGAGCTAATGTTTCTCGTGTAAGGGAATGCACAGGTACAGTACAGTGTGATGTATTAAACCAGTACACTGTAATGAGTTAAACACCTGCAAATGAATGACTGGAGGGGAGAATGACTAGAATGATGCACGACTTGGCATTCAGCTGCATCGTTCGCATAACTGATGGCAGTTGGACTGATTGATGAATAAAGACTATAAAAAAAAATGAAGGAAATGAGGGGTTGACTATGAATGAAATGAAGAGATAAACTACAAGAGACTCAGGTGGATGATGGATCAGGAGGGAATAACTGATTAGAAACAAGTTAGACCAGAACAAGATGGACAAATATCTGAGTGTTGTCTTGAGTGGTATGAAAGGGATCATATAAATTCAGAATTTGCCCTGGAGGAATTTCGTGTGTGTTACCTTTGTGGAGGTTAGCGGGATGTGACGTTATACAATAAACTGACTTTGTACGATAGCATCTTTAAAATGTACCTTTATCTGCTCAACACTGGCCGCCAGATTTTTTTTTTTTCCTATCTTAGTCGGCCACACCTGTCCTTGGGCTGGGACTGGATCCTGACGTCTTCAAACACACACACACACACACACACACACACACACACACACAATCGGGGTATTCCAGATGGACCCAGTCACCTACAGTTCTCCAAAGTACAAAGTACTTCCAGGTTTAGTCACCCGGCAGCACCGGGAGGGGCCGTAGCCAAGCTTACCTCATTTAGGGGAAGTCCACGGAGGCAAGCAAACCCAACAGTGACGAGAATAAATATTTAAATGCCATAAAATAAATTGGGGAAGTTGATATGGACTTTGCGCTAAATGAACGAGCCATACTCTTGACATGTAAATAAAGTCTACAATTTTGTGAAAAGTGTGTAATTTTGACGGAGGTAAGATTGTTAACGATAAGGTATGTGTTTATTTATATCAACCTGGTAGTACATGTGATCATGTACGGCTACCAGACATTATGAATTATACTTCTAGTAACGGAAATGAATAGCCTAAGTACACAACTTTGCCATGATTTTTGCATTTAACTTTGAGATCAACAAGTATCTATCAGATATGCGATTAGTTTGGCTTACCAGGTAAATGAATATTTTGTTGCGAAAGAAACAACTGTTGATTCTACATACCTCTAATTTGTACAGCGATGCCGTGCACCACTAGTGGGCAAACATGTAGAGTATGTGAATGGCTTCGTATAATGCTGTTATAAAGAGTACTTGAACCATTACCTATTACCTACAAGTATATGTCAAGTTATATGGTATACCAGTAATTTTCGCTTCTTAGCTCACATAATGCTGCATGCACTATAACCAGTGGTATTATTAAAGATTGCATCATTAGTCCATTACATAATTTACCGGCCACAAACACACGCACTGGCGTACGCACGTATGTATGGTAGTGGTTCTTAAACTTTTTCGTGCAGCGGACCCCTTTTAAAACTAATCATGTGGCGGGCCCTTAATTATGAATAGATTTCCCTCCTACCCTACCTCTTGAGTTTAAAGGTGTTTGTAGGCTATAATATACTAAAATTGTTACTGAATACTGTATTAATAGCTTAAGTTGAACATAACTGGTAAAAATATATGACAAGATCGTGAAATTGTTTCCAGATACTATTATATGTTTTATCTGATACTCAAATTAGCCTGCGGACCCCTTGGAACGTTCCACACCCCCATGGGTCCGTGGACCACACTTTAAGAAACACTGATGTATAGTAAAACGTGTGATAAAACACATATGTTACGAGTCTGATCATATCCTGTAAAAATAAAAATGGGAATGAATACCAAATGTAGGTTATTTAGGACAGCATATACGCACAGACCGATCAGTTTTTCACTTTTTCAGTTATATATATATATATATATATATATATATATATATATATATATATAATATATACACAGTAGGTTCACACAGTGCGCGTCATCACAGTGCGCGATTCGCATTGTGAGCGAGTGACCAAAAATCATAACCAAAAACCCTTCAATGCACGAGTTTACCTCACAGAACGCGAGGCAGAGGCAAGGAGTGGCTCAAAAATGCCATGTTCTACTAGTGCGCGACCACCCCTCACACAGCGCGTCACGTGTCATCATGTTGATGCGCAGAAATTCCTGGGCATTCTACTGTGCAGCTTGGGGTACAAGGGAGCGGGCGCACCATAACAGTCCTAGCTTGTGCACTGTGTGGATCTGCTCTCTACAGCTAACCTGTCGTGTACAACGTGTGGTTTTTTTTGTGCTGCCTGTACTTTGCCGCACCATGGCTCCAACCCCAAGAGTTAAGAAACTTCTGACGCACGCCACCAAGTTAAAGATCATTAAGATGAAGGAGGAGGGTCAAGGAAACACTGCTATCAGGAGAACCCTGGGACTGGCTGAATCTACAGTGAGGACTGTGGAAGAACCGTGAAGCCATAAAGGCTGTAGTGAAGACGTACAGTGCCTCTGACCTAGACGGCCGTTCGCGGGTGGGAAATCATGCTATGATATTAATGGAGCACTATCTTGCCACCTTCATAATGAGGAAAGAAAAGGAAGGTGGTCCACTGAATGGAAGATTTATTCAGAACCAAGCCCAGCTCTTTTACAAGGCAACATCTAGCAGGTTAAAAGTGGAAAAACCTTTTAGGGCATCGGTTGGATGGCTGGACCGTTTTTCAAGCGCAAGGAACTCCGTTACGTGAAAGTGTCTGGTGAACGTGCCTCTGCCAATGAGCTGGCCGCGAGAGACTATCCTGTGATATTTCGAGCGATTATTGAAGAGGGACAGTACACCAAGGACCAGATCTACAACATCGATGAAATGTCATTATATTACAAGGCCATGCCCAAATCAACTTACATCGCTAAAAGACAGAAACAAGCCCCTGGTCACAAGCTCCAGAAGTGCAAGATGACGGTAATGTTCGCTGTAAACCTGTCTGGGAGCCATGAGATGAGGGCAGTTGTTGTACACACAACTTCACACCCAAGGTGCTACAAAAACCTCACAAACATGGATGCAAGTGGCGTGTATTGGTACAAGTCCGCAAATGGTTGGATGACCGGGCACATTATGGCAGACTGGTTAACGAGGTGGTGTGTCCGTGATGCCAGGGCCAAGTGTCGGGAACTGGGCATTCCATTTAAGATGCTCCTTGTCTTGATAACGCACCAAGTCACCCTCCATACGTTGAAGATCTTCATAAGGATTGTCGTGTTGTGTTTCTGTCGCCCCGCACGACGCCACTAGTGCAGCCACTGGATCAAGAACTATTCACCACAGTGAAGCATTTCTACCATAAGCAAGTGTACGACTACCTATGCAGGAAGACCGACACACAAGAGGAGCTTCATGCCCTACAAGAAGATCACGACGAAGACCTTCATGAGGCATCTGCTCCCGTTCCATCTCCACCAGCACCTGTATCCCGACCTGCTACAGATGTCATGACTGTTGATGCATTTTGGCGTAACTTTACGGTGAAGGACGCAGTTGAATTTCTCCTATAAGCCTGGCACCAGATTACACCTGCAACGGTGAACAATGCGTGGCGAATGCTCGTGCCTCACTTATGCATCACCCAGGAAACGGCCATTCAACCACTGGCCAAGGCTGAGGCAGCAACACTGACAGCAGCACAAGCTGTACCAGGTTTCGAGGACGTTACATTGGCGGACATACAATAAGTGCACACTGCTACTGAGGAACAGCCTCCCGAGGAAGTGTTGCAACGCATAGACGAGGCTGATGCAGAGCCCAACGCCAGACAGAGTCAAGTTGAGCAGCCTAGCGTGATGGAAGGCAGGACTGAGCTGTGTATGTCAAACATTAGCAAGATCCTTGCTGCCGTGGATAAGCTCAAGGAAGAGGTGAAGGAACAGGAAATGAGCAACCTAAGAATGAAGGAACTTCTGGTTGGTATTTTGAAACGCTTCCGTTTCTGCACAGACAGGTACAGGGAAGAAATAAACAGGAGAAGACAGACGCTCATAACAAGCTACACACAGAGGGCTCAAGTTGGTGA
>NC_137030.1:17803240-17810740 GCF_032717465.1 Coenobita brevimanus | reverse complement strand
CCTCAGGATCAATCTGATAATTATGATGTAGTTAGAGCTTGATTCTTAAGGCCTATGAGCTTGTTCCTGAAGCCTATAGAGTAAAATTTAGGACAACTTACAAGCAAGATAAGCAATCCCATGTTGAGTATGCAAGAATCAAAGAAGATCTGTTAGAGCAGTGGTTAAATTCTAAGAATGTGGATTCTGATTTTGGTAAATTTAAGCAGATGATTTTGCTGGAGGATTTCAAAAGGTGTATTAGTAAAGATGTAAGCCTATATCTTGATGAGAAAAGAATAGATAATTTGTCTGATGCTGCAGTTTTAGCTGATGAATAAGTTCTCACTCACAAGAGATATTCTAGAGAAAAAGGGAAAGCTGAGAGTAAGTACATTGCCTCTACTCAGAGTACAGGTAACAGGAAAGAGAATAAAGATGATGTTTCTCAGGAAGTAAATACCAGCTTCACCTCTAGATTTCAGAAAAGTAAATGTACTTATTGTAGTAAGCTTGGTCATACTACGGAGAAATGTTTCAGGAGACAGCGTGATGTGAACAAAAAGGAGTCTTTAAATATTCAGTCAATTGGTCTAGTGTCCACTCTTGAGAGTTCCCAGAATGCTTTAACTGAGTTAACTGAACCTGCTTTGAGGGGTAACTTAAATTCTCATGATGGAGCTCCTCTTTTGAGCAGTAACATGGGTGACACTCTCAAGAGTTCATGTGCTAATTTCCTGTCTGATGGTTTTGTCAGTCCTCTGGACAGTAATGACAGGAAATCAGTTAAAATATATCTTGATACAGGTGCTTGCCAATCCCTTATGCTGACCAGTGTTCTAGGCTCTAATGTTAATTCCTCTGATGAAACTGTAATCTTACAAGGTGTAGGGAATAATTACTTCTCTGTCCCTCTGTGCAGAGTGAATTTAGAGTCTGGTTTTGTTAATGGTTCCGTTATGGTTGGGTTGGTTGAGACACTCCCAATGTCAGGTGTAACTTTCTTACTTGGAAATGATATTGGTGGAAGTCAAGTGTGTCCAGCTCCTCAGTTGTCTAGTGAGCCAGTGGCTGCGTCCGAGGATTGTGATGTCTCTGATGTGTTCCCTGCATGTGCTGTCACTAGGGCTAAGTCTAAAGTTACTGGTGAGTTAGAGGATAATGATGATGATGATGTTATCCTAGCTGACAGTTTTCTTGCTAATTTGGACCACTCACCAGATGAGGCAGTACCCCGGAGTGTTGATAATTTGTCTCGTCAAGAGTTGGTCGAGTTGCAGGTTGCTCACCCTGAGTTGAAAGGTCTAGCTAACTCTGCTTGCAGTGAGGAAGAGTCAGCTGGTGCTTCTACTTGTTATTATGTAAAGTCAGGAGTACTTATGAGGAAGTGGAGACCCCCAACAGCATCAGCCGACTGTGAATGGGAGGTTGTACATCAAGTTGTCATCCCTCGTGTTTGTAGGCAGGATATCATTAGAGTGGCTCATGATTCCAGTTTGGCAGGACACCTTGGAGTGAGGAAGACTGTGGCACGCATTTTGAAATAATTCTACTGGCCAGATATCTTCAGGGATGTTTCCTGGTATTGTAAGTCTTGTCACACCTGTCAAGTTGTGGGGAAGTGTAATCAGACCAAGAAAAGGTTGCACCTCTAGTTCCCATTCCTCCTTTTGAGGTGCCTTTCACCCGTGTGTTGGTGGATATTGTGGGCCCTCTTCCTAAGACTTCTTCAGGATTTTCTTATGTGTTGACCATGATTGATATGGCTACTCGTTATCCTGAAGCCATTCCACTTAGAAATATCTCAGCAAAGAACGTGGTTAAGGAAATGCTAGGGTTCTTCACAAAGTTTGGTCTGCCCAAGGAGGTACAGTCAGACCGGGGAAGTAATTTCATGTCAAATGTTTTTCAAACAGTCTCTGAAAGAGTTGGGGATCACCCAGATCACGTCTTCAGCTTACCATCCCCAGACCCAAGGAGCGTTGGAGAGATATCATCAAACACTCAAATCGATGCTCAAGAAATACTGTTTGGAACATCAGAAAGACTGGGATAAAGGTCTTCCATTCGTTGTATTTGCTGCAAGAGAATCTCCAAATGAATCACTGGGCTTCTCACCTTTTGAACTACTGTTTGGCCATGAAGTAAGAGGACCCCTTAAGCTACTCAAGGAATGCTGGCTGTCGGAGGAAGATGACGTCAACCTGCTGGAGTATGTGATGAAGTTCAAAGAACGGCTGTCCACTTCTTTACAGTTGGCGAGAGAGAATTTAGGAGCTGCTCAGGAGAAGATGAAGACTTGGTATGATAAGAAGTCCAGGTTACGCCACTTTCAGCCAGGAGATCAGGTTTTGATTCTGCTACCAGTTCATGGGCAACCTCTTCAAGCCAAGTTTAGTGGTCCTTATTTCGTGGAGAAGAAACTCAGTGATGTCAACTATGTCATCGCCACACCAGATCGTAGAAAGAACAAGGAACTATGTCACATGAACATGCTAAAGTTATATCACAGGCGGGACGAAAATAATCCAGTCTGCACTGTAGCTGTTCCACCCGAGTCTGCAAGTGAAGTTCTCCCATGCAGCATGAGCCTGAGTGATAGTTTGGGGAAGAATCTTGATATCATGAATGATCTCCAGACTAAGCTTTCTCATCTACCTCCCAAGGAAAGGCAGGAGTTTTCGGCATTACTGCAGGAGTACCCGCAAGTGTTCCGTGCTACTCCAGGAAGAACCACTGTGTTGATGCATGATGTCGATGTTGGAGACGCAAAGCCAATTAAACTGCCTCCTTACCGTGTGAACCCAGTTAAAGTTCCTCTCATCGTGAAGGAGCTTGGCTACCTGTTGGACCACAAGATGATTGAGCCCTGTCAGAGCGAGTGGAGTTCTCCTGTCACTCTAGTCCCTAAGCCAGGTGGGTCACAGAGGCTTTGCATTGACTACAGACGTGTTAATCAGATAACCAAAACAGACACTTACCCTCTCCCTCGCGTGGAAGATTGCATAGACAAGATCGGAAAGGCTAGGTACATAAGTAAGTTTGATTTGTTAAAGGGATACTGGCAAGTACCTATGACTGAACGTGCTAGGGAGATCTCATGTTTTGTAACACTAGGAAAGACTTTTGCATGTTCCATAATGCCATATGGTATGAAGAATGCACCAGCCACATTTCAGAAGCTCATGAATGTTGTAACAGAGGGTTTGGCAGGGTGTGTTGTTTATATTGATGATGTATTAATCTTCAGTGACAACTGGAAAGATCACCTATGGCATGTCAGTAAATTTCTTGAGCGTTTGGTTCAGGCTAATCTTGTAGCTAATTTATCAAAGTGTGAGTTTGGTCAAGCTAAAGTTCAGTACCGTGGGTACGTAATTGGTGATGGACATGTTGCACCCCCAGCAGCTAAGGTTCAGGTTATAAGTGATCTTCCCAGACCTAAAAGTAGGAAAGAGCTACAGAGATTTTTGGGAATGGTAGGTTATTACCGGAGATTTGTTCTTAACTTTTCTATTCTTGTATCACCACTTACAGACCTACTGAAAAAGGGAGTTAAATTTGTCTAGACAGATAACTGTGAATCCTCTTTCAACAAACTTAAAGCTATCCTATTAAGTCAGCCAGTGCTCGCTACTCCAAATTTTGCTAAGCCTTTTAAGATGTCTGTTGATGCAAGTGATACAGGAGCTGGGGCTGTTTTGCTGCAAGAGGATGATCAGGGTATTGAACATCCTGTGTCTTATTACAGTAAGAAGTTCACTCCACCTCAAAAGAACTACTCAACTATTGAGAAAGAGCTTTTGGCCTTGATTTTGGGTTTACAGCAGTTTTCATTTTATTTGTGTTCTGGTTTTGACCCCATAGTCATTTATACCGATCATAACCCACTGAAATTCCTTAGTAAGTTTAAAGATAAAAATCAGAGATTGACAAGATGGAGTCTACTTCTTCAGGAGTATTCATTAGACATACAACATGTCAGTGGGAAAGAAAATGTTATTGCAGATTGCTTATCTAGACTTTAGACAGATTGTTTTAGAGTAATAAGAAATTTCCTTTGTAAATTTCTTTTTCTTTGTGGGGAGGTGTTACATAGCCTATGATTTCATCATCCTTTGTGTAATTTTAACGCACAGTATGGTGCATGTTTGATCACGAGCGTGTTCTGCCTCAGTCCCCCCCTTCTACCGTTATAGTAGAGTAAGTCGTCCTTTCTGTTGTTCAGAGCAGGATTGTCAACTCTTTGTCCCCCATGGCTTCATTTGCGCGTCCTCCGTACAAGTTGTATCAAGCTCTCCTGGCTCCTATATAATGAGCTCAGTCTCTGCATCATTGCCACTTAGATCTACTCCTCATTTTGTTCACATCTCTGTCCTCCCCTGTACAGTTATTGTTGTGAGTGCTCAGGAAGTCTCCAACCATCTAGCAGCTGTGTAATTTGAGTGTAACTGTTGTTGCATTTTTTTCTTGTGCTGTGTAGCATAGGGTTAATTCTTAGGCTTAGTGAGGTTTTTTTTTGTAATTCATGTAAAGTTCTTATTGTCAGTCATTTTTGATAATAGTTTGTATCTGTAATAAGTTATCTTGCATTAACTGAGCCTTACCCTGTGTATTTTCATTTTATCAGGGCTGACTTAGGTAAATTTACTCTTGCTGTTTTCATGTTAATAGAGGCTATTGCAGTTAACCATATATTTAACCTGTTTTTGCCATTACATTATCCTTATGAGTCCTGAATGTTTTGTTGTTAGTTTGAGCATTAAACTTTAACTTGTAATTTTACCTAACTCTTTTGTTTTGAACCTGGAACTTTACGGGACAGTAGTGACTCTTCGTATTCTCACTTAATGCGTACGTTATCTTTCTCTGTTCCGTAACAATATATCTATCTATCTATCTATATATATCTATCTATCTATCTATGTATATATATCTATCTATCTATGTATATATCTATCTATGTATATATATATATCTATCTATCTATATATATATATATATCTATCTATCTATCTATATATATATCTATCTATCTATCTATCTATCTATCTATCTATATATATATCTATCTATCTATCTATCTATCTATGTATATATATCTATCTATCTATGTACATATCTATCTATGTATATATATATATATATATATATATATATCTATATATATATATATATATCTATCTATCTATATATATATATCTTATATATATATATATATATATATATATATATATATATATATATATCTATATATATATATATATATATATATATATATATCTATCTATCTATCTATATATATATATCTATATCTATCTATCTCTCTATCTATATATATATATATATATATATATATATATATATATATATATATATATATATATATATGGTAAGGCCGGGATAGATGGCCATAGTTTTTTTACCCTCCCAAAAGTACTACTTCTCTTCCTTTAAAATTCTCCAAAATTTCACAGTGATTCCTTTAGAGGCATTAGCTTCCTATAGCAAAAATCTGAAGTCAGAGATAAATCAGAAAATATCATTAAATTTCGATTTTTAAAATTAGCTCTTGGGCCATCTCTCCCGAGGTGTCTGGGAGAGATGGCCACAGGTCATGGGGATAGTTGGCCATACCATTTTCATAAGGTTACGATGGAAACTTATACATATACATCATATATGAGGAGATATATATGCAGGCAAACTTTTGTCTCTTTATTCATTGCTATAGAGTTGTAAATTTCCATTTATAATAACATATACTGGAAAAAGTAAATATTTACTTTGTTTAATTTCCTATCTACTTCACTAATTTATAACAGATCGTGTATATCTAAACAGAATAGCCTACATAGAAAAGAAAATGAATTATTATTTATCTAAATAAAAAAAAAATCCTTTCATTCCAGTTACCTCATTATTACAAAATATCAAATCAAGTAAAAATGTATTTAAATGAATTATCAAAATGAATTATCAAACTGACAATAATGTGTAAAACACAACACAAAGTTTATTTTTTACTTTTTGTTACGGCTTTGCCACAGGACTGGCACACATCAGTGAAAGAGGTGCAAGTTTCATGAAGCCCTACAAATGGGAGAGATGGCTATGGCCATCTCTCCCATTTGTAGAGAAGAGATGGCCATAGCACACAAACAGAGATGGTGGGCAGTATAGCATGCTACACTAGGTAGGAATGTGCAGTTAACATAAACATACTTATTTTGATATGTTTTAGACATCAGGGTCAATAAAATATGTCATTTCTTAACACTTACACAATGTCAACAATAATTTTTGGTAGTAAACACAGAAATTTTTGGTAAAATACTCACAATTATGACGTTTTTTGAAAGGTCACATCGACCGACCATCACAACAACAAGCTCACTTCTGAAAGAACAGCATTTCCATCTAGTGGATAATGTAGGAACTACAGTGATTGGCCATCTCTCCCATATGGCCATCTATCCCGGACTTACTCTCTCTCTCTCTCTCTCTCTCTCTCTTTATATATATATAACTGAAGTAAGAGTAGAAATACTGGTGTTATCTGTAATGAGCTGAGTGGTTTCATGCAAAGGAACATTCGTGAAAAGCGATTCCCTTGCATGAAAGCAATCAGCTCATCACAGATAACACCAATCTGTGATGAGCTGAGTGGTTTCATGCAAAGGAACATTCGTGAAAAGCGATTCCCTTGCATGAAACCAATCAGCTCATCACAGATAACACCAGTATCTCTACTCTTACTTCAGTTGGCTTGGACAGAAAATCATTTTACAACCTGTTGGAGACAGCAACCCACCAATCCCTGTTTATATATATATATATATATATCTATATATATATATATATATATATATATATATATATATATTTATACATATTGCCAGACTCCTTAATCACGCACGGTGTGGCCACAAACAAATCGCCTCCACGTCGCTCTGTTCCCCGTCATTTCACTGCTCTGCTCCCAACTCACATTCCCCTCTCTCATATACCTCCCCACTCCATCCCTCCATCTCATCCTCGGCCTCCCCCTCCCTCTCCTCCCCTCCACCTCACTCACATACACTCTCCTCGTCAGTCTCTCACCCTCCATCCTCTCCACATGGCCAAACAACCTCAATGTGTTCCTCCTAACGCTTCCTATCACATCCACATCCACACCACAACGCTCCTTTATATCCTCATTTGTCAGCCTGTCTCTCCATATGACTCCACAGGCTCCTCTTAAATAACTCATTTCCACTGCTCTCACTCTTGACTTATGTGCTTCCAACAACGTCCAAGCTTCACTTCTATACGGTAGAGTTGGTATCACAATACTGTCATGTAGTAACTTTTTCACTTCCATGCTCACTTCCCTGTTTCTTATCACTGCATTCAAGGAACCAGCAACCTTTCTTCCTTGTTGTACCCTTTCAAGCACTTCACCCTCCAAACTTCCATCGTTACTCATCACACTCCCCAAGCACTTAAACGTACTCACATTTTCCATTTCCTCGCCAT
>NC_137030.1:17727241-17803140 GCF_032717465.1 Coenobita brevimanus | reverse complement strand
AACTTTAGATATCAATGATGCGTGGAATTATTTTACAGAAACCCTCAACAATTGCTGTCAGATTCATATGTTCCAATGCTCAACAGAAGGCCTGCCAAAAATTCTAAACCCAAATGGTGGAACTCCGACATTAAACATCGTCTGGAAACAAAAAAATCTTGTATATAAAAAAATTATAATACCACGCAAAGAGTCAAAGTGATAAAAATAAATACGATGCCCTTCGACGGAAAGCAAAATAAATAATTAAATGCAGTAAGAAAAGCGTTGAGGCACATATTGCAAATGTCAATAAATCAAATCCCAAAGAATTTTTCAGTTACATAAGAAGCAAAAAGGTAATAACTCAGACAATACAATCTCTTAATCACAGATAACGGAGAGCACACTGATGATGAAACTATGATGGCAAAAATTCTCAATACTTTCTTTGCGTCAGTATTTACTACAGGAAAATATACATACTGTTCCTGCTGCTTTTCCCTATTCCTATAGAAGAGGACAACATAATCACTGACATTACAGTTAGCGATCGTGACGTACTACTTGCAATTAGCAAATTAATAGAGAATGAAACACCAGGACCAGTTAAAATATCTCCACGTGTTTTGAAGGAACTACAGAATGAAGTTGTAAAGCCTTTATCTGAACTTTTTAACTTATCACTTAAATGCTATAAGGTCCCACATGAATCGAAGCTTGCTAACGTAACCCCAGTATTCAAGAAAGGCTTGAAACAGAGCAGAGTGAAAACTACCGCCCAATTAGTTTAACATCGGTCATTTACCAATTGCTTGAAACTATTATCAGAGGTAAGTTTGTGAAACACTTAGAATCAAACAATCATGGTTTTCGTAATAATCGCTCTTGCCTTACGAAGTCTGCTGGACTTTTTCAATTATATACCCAGTATGTATGACAACACTAAATCTGTTGATGTTATTGTACCTCGATTTTTCAAAGGCTTTTGACAAAGGTTCCACACAAAAGACTCCTTCAGAAGCTAAAGGCATATGGTTTCAGCAGCAGTGTTCTTGGGTGCGTAGAAGATTGGCTCACCGGACGAAAGCTTAAAGGGAGTTGTAATAAACGGAAAAGAGGTCAGACTGGATAAACGTTACAAATGGAGTGCCGCAGGGTTCAGTGTTAGGTCCTATTCTTTTCTTAATATATATCAATATCTGATAATGATGAAGGATTATGTTGTAAAATTTCAAAATTTGCTGACGATACTAAAATAGATGACAGAGCAGATACAGCACTGCAAAGGCAGGCAATTCGAGGAGATCCTGATCGACTGTTTAACTGGGCCGAAGTCCAAGCCAAATGGATTTTGCAATATTAATATTTTCAAAATGCTAAACACTGGCAGTAAAAATGCAAGATCTAGTTATAGCATGAATAATGTCCAACTTGATAGGGTAAACCATGAAAAGACTAAGGAGTTATAACAAACGATTTAAAACCAAGCAAACAATGCACAGAAGCTGTGAAAAAAAGCCAGTACACTGACTGGATTCATAGATAGAGCATTTGAATATAAATCCGATAATATTGTGCCTCATTTTATACTTAAATCCTTAGTACGCCTTCACGCGAATATTATAAATTTAGTTTTGGTCCGCATATATTATAAAGGATATGGAAAGGTTTGAAAGAGTGCAATGAAGGATGACCAAAGATGATACCTAGACTGAGAAATAAACCTCTACGAGGAACATTTAGAAGCGCTGAATCTATTACCCCTAACTAAACAGAGGTTACAAGATCTAATTCAAGTATTCAAAATAGTCAAAGGACATGACAACTTTATGGCTGTTGATAAATACTTCACAGTTGATCACTCGAATTATACTAGAGGCAATGGGCATAAAATAACTGGCAAACGATTCCAGTCGCATGAAGCTAAGCATTTCATTTTCAATAGAGTTGTAAATATAAGGAATAAATTGCCCTCCACTGTAGTAAAAATTGCAATACAGTGGCTTAACCTTTAAAGGTTGCCTGGATAAGTATTTGTCGTTTAACCCCCAGCTTAATATGTTTACTCCTGAATAAAACACTTGTGTATGTATTATTTTCTATTTTAATTCACTTTATTTTATTGTTTTTAGAGCCTGGATCAATTTATTTAATGTAAATATAGTATATGCACAGACTAGGATCTGCACAGATAAGCCCTGAGTTAACGGTCACTACTCATACTTTCGACCTGTGACGGGAGCTGGATCACTGAAGGGGTCCCTGTTAGTCAAGTGACCATATCGGGATTTTTGCAATGTACCAGGGGTCACTGCTAGAGGAGGTGACTTGTGATGCTTGTCCCGCAAGGTGGATCCTAGTTCCAGT
Organism: Coenobita brevimanus; assembly: GCF_032717465.1. Classification (NCBI taxonomy): domain Eukaryota; kingdom Metazoa; phylum Arthropoda; class Malacostraca; order Decapoda; family Coenobitidae; genus Coenobita; species Coenobita brevimanus. The sequence goes on along the minus strand of NC_137030.1, from coordinate 17,800,791 downwards.
GGAGTAGACGGAGCTGGGGCCTGATTGACTGCTGCCTACCTTAATAGCGCCAGGCAAAGCTGCTGCACCACTCCTGAGCATCCACACTGTGCATGTGCAATTTTCCTCGTTGTGTCCGCACCCCCCCCCGTTAACTCAATGCCATAGTGTTATACATTATTTATTTATTCGATTATTCATTTTACTTAACTATTTTCTCTTTCAGGTTATTCATAGTGATGTAACTTATAGATAAAGTATTATAAAATGTAACTTTTCCTTTACAGTCTTTCCTATGAAATTTCCATGTCAGTTTTTCCATTGCTGCATGGTGTTTTTTCTCACTTTTTTCTTACCAGTTTTAACTGGAGGGTTTGGAGGTGGGGGGAGCCTTTTTGCTTTACTGTCCTTATCCTTCACCATGTAGATTGAGATCTCATTAGTCATGGTCTACTCTATACCAAACAGCCTCGAAAGGACCATAGGGTCTGTTGCTGTTTGCTTTCCTTTGTACTCATTTGTACTCCTTCCTATCTCCCTCCTCCCCTCCTTGCTTTTCTCTGCTCCTACTCTGTCTCCCTCTTCTTCCTTCTGCTTTACTTGCTCCTCCTTTCCCTATCCCTTCTTCTACTTATCTTCCTCTTTTCTCTGCTCGTACTCATCTCTTTCCTCTTCATCTTGCTTTATCTGTTTCCTTTTCTCCCTCCTCCTCCTCCTCCTCCCACTGCTTGTCTCCTTCCTCACTTCCATGTTTTTCTTCTACATCTTCTCCTACTATCTCTTTCCTCTCTTCCCTACTTCTCTCTTCCCTGTTGTCTCCTTCACTCTCCCCCTCTGCTTTTCTCTGCTGCTACTCCTCCTTCCTCCTGCCTGGCGTTCGGAAAGAGCCAAATATTTTCCGTTGTTGACTGAAAGACGCTTTTAAAATTCCGCCTCCATATTTCCCTCTCAATAATGCGTGAAATACAGGTCAATTTCCTTGGGTTTACTGGGAGTCTGACAGCGCCTCCTGGGGTTCTATGTATTCCCCTGGGGTTTGCATGTGCTTCACAGAGTTCACTGGGAACTTGATGGCTTTTCCTGAGATTCGACATATTCCTCTGGGGTTCACTTGGTTTCAGGGGTTTCACGGGCTTTCCCTGGGGCTGATGTGTTCTTCTGGGGTTTACCTGACCATCAAAAGGGCTCACTGGGAGTCAGACCGGATTCTCCTGGGGTTCGATGTGTTCCTCTGGGGTTCACCTGGACTTCAAAAGAGTTCACTGTGGGTATAGCGGACTGTCCCTGGGCTCAATGTGTTTCTCTGAGGGATTAAACTGGGATCCAAATGGCTCTCCTGGGGTTCGATGCGTTCCTCTGGGGTTCTCTTGAGTTTCAAAGGCTACACTATGACTTTGAGTTCTCGTGGTATTCAACGTGCCCCTCTGGGTGTTCACCTGAGTTTCAAAGGGTTTACTGGGATTTGGCGGGTCCTGTTGGAGTCCAGAGGTTCAGCGGTTTCATACAGGATCATTGAGTTTTTCTGGGTTTGATGGACGCATGCGAGATGCTCGTAAGTTCTAACGGTTACAAGTAAAATTTTCCAATGGTTCAACAGGTTTTGATAGGGGTCTCCCCAATGGCTCAAAGGGTTCTGATGGGGTTCACCTGGGTTTCAACGGGTTCTGATTGGGTTCTCCAAGATTCGATAAGGTTCAAAAAGAGGAGTATAAAGGAAAGCAAATACCTAACAGATGGTGTTATGTATATGTTTTTACAATGTACTCGTAGTCGATTACAGAAGGTTGCCCTGAAGTGAGAACTGAAATGAAGCATTTTATATTATAAGATATTCAAAGATTATTAATTTGAGATGTGTGGTTATTGCTTTTATGTTTGGCTGTCACTTTAACAATAGTAACTACTTTGTAATTACCCTTTAGCTCATATAAAAGGTCGACTTAGCACAGGAAATGCAGTACTAATTAATGTTTGAAATTCATTACAAAATGGGTCCGAGCACACACACACACACACACACACACACACACACACACACACACACACACACACACACACACACACACACACATACACACACACACACACACTAAAGCAAGACAACTGCTGAACAAAAGCCTCCCTCAACATTCTGTACGAATTCCTTAACAAAGCCAATCTCTGTCAGGTTGTGCTTGCAAACTTCTCTAGCTCATCTCTTTACTTCCTGTCTGGCCTTTTCTCTTATTCTTGCAATATCATAGAGGGTCAGTTTACCTCTTGCTCCATCGGTTATCCCTTTATCTCTGACTTCATGACTTGCACACCTCCGTGTCCTTGAGCTTTAGTCTGCTCTCTCACTCAGCTTGATCTCTTCCTTAATCCCTCAAAGATATTTCCAACATCGCCCTTTCCATTGCACTTTGAAAACGGGTTAGTTTTTCATTAATTTTGTCAGTTTCCAGGTCTCACAACCGTACGTCATGAAGCTAGGGATTATACAATAGTTATATACTTTTCATTTCATACTTAGCCTACTGTCAAGATTGTTTTCATTATGTTTGTAGTTACAGAAAACTTTTCCATCTAATAATTGTACTGCGTCTTTTTATTTCGTTTTTTATGGTCATTAGTTTTAGCATTACCCCAAATAATTGTACTCCAAACTTCTTGAAGACTTCTTTATTTACTTTAATGACGGTATTCTGTGTATTTGGATTGAACGTTAGTTTTACTCCAATTCATTTTTAGCCCCTGCTTTTGCGACTTTCTCTGTTTAGGTCCATTTAACATTTCTTGTGATGTCCCTGCTGTTTCTGAGATTAGGATAATGTAATCTGCAAGTCTTGTAAATGGTTCTAATTTTTCTTCATGCAAGTGTACTTCTTTCTTCTCCTATTCTAGCTTTGTAAAAATTCCTAGGCATGCTGTAAATGATTTCAGTAATACTGTATCTCCCTGACGCACACCTTTCTCACCTCTTTTTTATATCTATCTCAGTCAGTTTGCAAGTTAACTGCACCAGATCACCCAACTTGTATATGCTTTCAAGTAGTCTTACAAAGTTCTCGTTTACTCCTTATCATCGCAATGATTTTACAGTTGCTATGTGCTCTACTGAGTCGAAAGCCTTTTCATAATCAGCAAAACCTAAGCACAGTGGTTTATTATATTTTGTAGTTTTTCCCAGTTAGCTGATTCATTGTGTGTAAATGATCAGTATGTATATATTTTTTTTCTGTAAAAATGAAGGTATTTTCAACACAGAAAAATTTTTTTTACTCTGAAAAAAAAACAGAAAGTTAGCATCAGTTACTCATACAATAATCTTCCACTCATTCGTTGCATTAAGCATGTACTCACCAGGCATGTGCAAACCAATGCATCTACAAGCTGATGATTTCATCCCCTCCCCAGGTAGGGCACGGCGGCCTATTTGTCTATTATAATCTATGACGACATTCCCGGCCTGGCTTGTCCAATGGTGGATGGGATTGGTTTAATGCCCCTCCTCTGCAGGGTTCCTAATGTTGCTGCCGCCCGACAAAGATAGCATTGAAGTATGGGGGAATGGATTAAGAGCATGAGTGCTTTTAAGTCATTAAGTCTCCTTTGGGCTGTGAGAGAGTGGCCTTTGATACTTTGGTTGGCAGTGGGTACTTGGGGTAGGGTCAAAGGTTTTCCTGGTGTAGTTCTTCAAGCAAACTGCATCATGTGGAGCATTCCTGTTGTACAAGTTATTAATACTCATACAACTTGCTATCTCTGCTCCTCGTCCAGCAATACTGTCAAAGACAAAGAGTCGTGTCGGAGTTTTGTCAGAAGGTTAAGTACGACACTTGTAACATTATGACTGCTCTACCAGCTACATTTTCGTGGTTGAGTTAGCCTGACTTCCTCAAGCTTCATAGCTGCTGATGTACTGTAAAAAGAACAAAGGGAAATTCCGAAGCCTTAACATCGACTCGGCGAGAATTATTGAGTCCGAATTTCGTATGAGACACGAAATCCTAACAATTGGGCTGGACATTTCATCTTAAACTTTAACACAAAACGTCAAGCAGACCCACTATACCGCTATACCTTCATATAGAGAGGGAAAGCAATATGCATAAACTATTTGGGAGATAAGAGGTGGCATGATCTCCCTCTATTTGCGGGAAGAGAATCCTTAACAGACAGCTCAAACACAATTTTGGTAAAAGCATAACCATAGAAAGGTGGATTAGCTGAATTCAGAAGGAAGGCACAACGGAGTACCGTCATCGTTCAGGCCGTCGTCGTGTTACACCATTATAGGACCAGGAACGATGGAAGCAGCATTTGCAAGCAGTGCTTACACCGTCAGAAATGAACAACACCTACAATGAAGCACACGAACAGTTGTGCGTAGACATCGGTCGTCTGACGTATGTGTTCAAACTAGTCTGTGGGATTTAGTTAGCCAGCCATTCTATAAAAAAAAAAAAAAAAAAAAAAAAAAAATCGATTATCATAACACGGTAACTCTGTTCTCATGTGTTGAATACAATAGTCAATTATGTTTTACAGCAATTAAATATGTCAGTCCCAGGTCATAATTATCAACTCGATTGGCTAATTTACAGTTTAACAAGATGGAAAACTGACTTCCGAACACTTATTTAGCTAACTGAATTGTAACGTTGCGGACGTGATAATAAAAAAGAAAAGATGAGAACGCTTCATATATATTAAATAATAATAGCAGTCAGAAAGAATTAATATGCAGATTAGTTCCGACAGTAACGAAAAAATATGCTGGCATACACAGGTCGGTCATCTGTAGCAAATGGCAACCCAACTCAGTGATACCAACAGTCTGTTCGACACAAAGCAGACCGCACCAACACTAGAGTCTTTCAGCAGATATTTTCACCAAATTTCACGACACGACTTTTGTCGTGATAGGAAGGCAAAGATACATACATACATACATACATACATGCAGATAGATCGATCGATAGATAAATATACAGATAAATGGTTGAGCAGCTAAACAGACTTAATGCACACTGCCTCCTAACTCGTATGCCACGAAGTCTTTCTCCTGCTGTAAAAAAAAAGCGATTATTGGAAACTGCTTCTAACCTTTGTAAGATGCGAGATTATCTTGTGCTGAAAAAAATCGTTTGGTGGAAGCCGAACTATAGCCAAAAGCGAAGCGATTTTACTGAACCAGAGTTTATTTATTTATTTTTTTATTTTTTTAAGCAAAACTAATAAGAAGCTACCAACATTCAGTGTCCCGTCATCGTCCTTTTCATCATCGTCATCCTTACCACCAGTAATAATGCTCTTTGTGAATTCGTGCCGAGCGAGCGAGCGCCTTGTTATCACAATTTTCCTGTGATGTATCATTTCTTCATGATGGTTGCTGAACATTGAAAAATATACTGGAACGAAAGACATTCACACACACACACACACACACACACACACACACACACACACAACTTGCCGTGTGGACGAAACTGAAACGATAAAGACTTGATTATTAATGAGATTCTTAAAGCCAGGAACGGGGTTTTTTCCCTTAGTGATTTCATCAAAACATTGCAAAAACGTTCATTTAAAATTATTGGCGGAATCTCATATTTAATTGCTAGAGTTTATGTCAAATTACCACGGTGTTACGACAGAAAATCTCCATTAATTTGATTTCGTAACTGAAGCGTTCACCGACTAGAGCCGAACACTCCCTTAGAAAATTCGAGATTCCATGAGGTTCCTACGTCGTGGTGGGTGAGTTTTTAGTTGATAACAAAATTTATTGAATGAATATATCACACGCAGAAAGAATTTCAACTTTACTTCACACAGGCGTCAAGTTATTAGCTTCTGCTCAGCTTAGCGTAACAATCGAGTCGCGCCAGGCAGAGTCGCGCATTTCCAGTAAACATCGTTCGCTCGCTCTTAATCATCACCATAGCCGTCGCCGCTGCCGCCGCCATCACCACCACAAGCATCAATATCATCATCGCCGCCACCATCCTCCTCCTCCTCATCATCATCATCATCATCATCATCTGTATTATTATCGTGGGCTTTTCTGCACTGAATAGTATAGCCTGTCGTATGCCAGAAGTTAACAAATCATTGGTATAAGAGGAATGGATGACCGGCACCTCTTAGGCAAAACAAATATGAAGCTTCAAACATCGAGATCTCATAGCTTCGCCCCCCTCAAAAAAAAGCCCTGATCCACCATAGCATTTAATCCAATGTGTTCACAAGAGCAGGTCAATACTCTTAGTTATTTATATATGCTACAGGTTAACTGTGAACCATCTTCGTCAATCTGTACTTTCCTCTGTGTATCCCCCGCAGTCTTTTAAATGAAATGTGTCCATACATCTCGAACTGGATGTTTCTTCAATCTGGTTTCCATATATTCATTTTTTTTTTCCTTGGAAAGAACAACACTTCGAACTTTTACTATTTGTTTCTCTTTTTAAAGAAAGGTCAGACTGAAGGTAGACGATTTTATTCAGGACAGTGAAATTCTAAGCAGCCCGAAGTTGAATGAGGTAAGGTAAAATAAAGAAAAAATAAATAAAAAATAATAGGTACTGCTTCAGAACATAGCCTTGAAGGATCTGGTGTCTCATCGACAGTCAAGATTATAGCCCTAAACACTAACTTTATTACCCGTTCACAACAATGATTTAGTTTATGATTAGTTTATTCTTGCTACGTCCAGTCTAGCTTATTCAACTTATGAACTATCGTGCTGAAAGGTTTAATGTGGAAAAAATCAAGTAAGAATAAAATAATTAAGAGAGGTCAATACACTTCTTCCTGCTGTTTTGGCCCTAAGGTTTTCTAAATATAAACCCGATGTACTACAGGCTAAGCTGGTCTTTTCCTGCAGTCCATCATCCTCTTTTGGGGGACAGGGAGGAGACTTACGCCTGTAGTCTTCAAATTGGGGGCAGGGGTTACCCTTCCCAACATCCCGCTCGAAGTGGATGCTCACACTTTCCGCGCGAGTGGTAATCTTGAAAGCGTGAGAGGGCACCCCTTCGTGTGGATTAGCACGGCAAACAGCTGGTCGCCTGCTTAATTTTAAAATTTAAAATCTTAAATGATAAAAATATATATATGGCTGTTTCTAAGAATCACATACAATATAATGTCTTAATGTTAGCAATTCTTTCATCTTTTATTATTAAAAACTGGCATATGTTCTTGAACAGTATGCATACAGGTTTTAAAGAACCTGTATCGTAGACAAAATACGGTGTCAGACATAGCTTCAAAGGGGTTCATGCGGTCTTTTATAACCCTATGTATACGCCTTGGCTGGTAACACCGATTTTGACTAAATTTCTCACAACTTTAGGGATGTTTGTGTAACCGTGCAGCTCCACCGGCCGGTTATATCGATACCACCACTTGCAGGAGTCCCTCTTAAGCACTAGTCATTACAGTAGGAGAGACTTAAGGATAAAAAAAAAAATGGTGTGTTGTGTGGTAAATCTATGGGAGTGAAACCTTTCGTTTCCTAAAATCGTTGGTGAGAGAAAGACAGACAGGCAAGGACACTCCTAAAAATGTTCCCATATGTAGAGATATGATTCATCTTCTGAAAATAAGAACGAGGCTCCAGAAATCCAGTATCACATCACGGACAGACAAAAATCCGTCTCTGGTCACCATAACTTTTAAACGACGTCCAGTCCATTATTCATTCCAGGAAAAAAAAAAAAATCCTCAGGTGGGGAGAAGAGCGACTGGGCTTTCAGAGATCGTACGCCATAAAAGAGCCACCCACCCACAAAAGGTATAATTCGCTCCATGAAATGCATTAGGACAGAGCAGGGTCGAAAATTTTGAGGCCAGCTGGTGAAAGGAAGAGGATCAGTAGCTTTAGTGTAGGGTACAATTTAGGTATCATTCTGTCTGGGTAATATTTTTTTCCCCTTTCTTTCCTACTGGGTAGGTGTTAAATCCTTACTGTTATTTCTATGGGAGAAAAATTGAAGATCTGAGGGATATGGGAGTGAAAGTATGACTCGTTCACTGGCTTTTGGTTATGTGATGATGATGATGATGATGATGATGATGATTATCATGATGATGGTGGTGGTACTGTAGTAGTGAAGTTGATTGTGATGATCACGTATCATTAATCAGAATTCCAGTACATAATTGCAAGGGTATAAAATGGAAGTCGCTATAGAAGTGGTAATCTAACCATACAGTATTTCTAAGCAAAAATTTAAGTGTAACATCAACTGCCTAATATCGTTGAGGAATCAATCACCAGATGTCCATCAGCGTACACTTGCAGACAATATTGCTCCACTTTTCGAGTGAGGTGTTGGAAAGGGACGCCTTCACGTGGTGGCGTCGATGTGACCAGACGACTGCTTTGCCAGGTTATACCCCTTAATTTCCTCTCTGTTCCACGAAAGAGAGACGGTGGACTGCAGAAGGGAAATTTAAGCCCGAAGTTTACTACGTATAGGTCTGGATGAACCAAGTGCCACAACAACAATGGGCGAACAGCAGTGTACCTCTTACATAGTGTTCGGAATATTTAGCTGGACTCTGTAGATCTCATCACTGGATTCTAAAGTCATCGCTCACTACATCATGGTTTATCCGTCTGAAGGTGATGGATAGTCGGTTTGTTTTCATTTTATGACCGGGTGTAGTCAAACTGAAGGATTAGGTTGACCAGTAACCAAGGATACCCGTTCCTACCTCAGAACTACACTTCATCGGATATCATGCAAGCACTATTTTGGTGCTCAAGTTGTGAAAGGATTCCAGTTCCCTCAGACGAAAACAAACTGGCTTTTTTTTTTTCCCCCTCCTCAGTACAAAATAATATTAATCAGAGCTCCGCTACTGCAAAATAGTGTTAGCTTATGCTGTCGTTGTTTGTGGACAGTTCCAAATATAAAAAGCTTATACTGTACATCACAGAAACTGCCTAAAATGTTAGTGGAAATACGTATCGGACGTTCATCAAAGGACTACTTCAAAGTCAAACTGCCGCAAAGTTCATGTACGAGGCATCTCATTACCGGACAGTGCACATAGATGCCACATAATTATAATCCGACTACACACATTTTTCGGACACACTTCAAATATTTCCGGACCAACGATGTGGAGAGAAGCAGGTGTGGTGATGCGGGTCTGTCCCTCTCCCTCACCACTAATTGTTGTGCCTTTTTATCTCATTAAAACCTGTTTCCCCTGTACTTCAGAAGGAAAATAAGAGAAGAAATCAAGAGAAGGGTGAATAGAAAGGAATACACACACACACACACACACACACACACACACACACACACACACACATATATATATATATATATATATAATATATCTATCTCTATATACATATCTATCTATACTGTATCTATATCTATCTATCTATACACACAATATATATATATATATATATATATATGTATATCTATCTATATATATACAAGAGCCGCGTTATTTGTTTGTTCTTCATCACGCCCAATGCAAGGGCCAGAGATTCTCTGAATCAGGGTGATCCAAAGATGGTTTTAGGGGGGTCAAAATTCTGATCTGGGTCATTTGAGGTCACCGGTAGAATGTTCGCCATTTTGGTCCGGCCACCGCCGGGCACCCCTGCATCCCAATTTTTGGCATGGAGACTCACGACCTCCAGTTCGGGCATAGGTATGTGCGATTGACCTCCAAGTCATTTGAGGTCACCGGTCGGAGGTCATTTGAGGTCACCTGAATACACGCTTCAACGACTGGACCCCGCAGCCCAATTTTGGGCATGGAAAGTCACATGACCTCGAGTTCGGACATAGGCTGTGTGAGGTTGACCTCCGAGGTCATTTGAGGTCACCGTCAGAGGTCATTTGAGGTCCCCGGTAATAGTAAACAAGTGCGCACAACTGTGCGTTTGTCTGCGAAAGCTGAAATAAAAAGTTCCAGGACCTCTTATAATCCCTCTTCTAAAGCATAATGGAATAGGTACATGGTCTTTCTGGAGTAGAAAGAAAGATTGAACTAGAACAAATACAGTACGATTACAGTGTTTGCCGTTTTGTCCCGGCAACGCCGTACACCCCTGTTAGTCTCTCTCTCTCTCTCTCTCTATGTGTGTGTGTGTGTGTGTGTGTGTGTGTGTATGAGAGAGAGAGAGAGAAAGCAATCACTCATCCCTTTGATAGATAATGCAGTTGCTACGGGGGTTGCGATTGAGTGTAGTTTGGGGTAAGGGGAGGGGGAGAAGAAGGTGGAAGGGGAGCGGGGAGGGAGTCAGTAGTGGTACAGTCAGGGAAAGTTCCGCATTACCCACCTCTCGCAGCGCTGGTGTGAGGCGGGTGAATGTACAGTAAAGCACCAGCCAGACCTCTTGTGTCTGGTAACTCTGTGTGTGACGGACGGGGCGGCGGGGGACTGGGGGTAGAGGAGGGTTTGATGATAGGTTGGGAATCATGTGTAAGTCTGCAATGATTGACTTGGGGTGTGTTTGAGTTAATTTAGTAAGGATAGATGACAATAATTATGATGCTAGCCTTTTATGAAAAAGATTACTTAGATGTCTGTAGAGATTTGTTGTCAGGAAAGTTATGGAAGTTTGCTGGGTATGGACAGAGTTTGAATGGTTTCATTCCCTCTCCTGTTACATGAGACGTTTCCCAGGAGATATTTGTGACGATACGAGTATAACATATATTATCTGTTGACTCAAAAACAAAACCACTGTATTATCTATCTATTTATCTGTCTATCTATCTACTGTAGATACATAGGACAAATAAACAAAATTATAGGAATTTACCTGTCATCCCACTGTAAACATCCGCCTGCAAACATTTCCAGTGTTATTCTCGTAATTATTCATCTCGAACTTAAAGTCTAGGGCAGTGTGTAATAATAATAATAATAATAATAATAATAATAATGATAATAATAATAATAATAATAATAACAATAATAATAATAATCTATATGAGCCATTAACAGGTTTTTCGTTCTCCTTTAGACAGAATGACATGAGAAGTCCTAATTATAAGATCAGTCTCTGTAACTGTCATTCTTATCGAACATTACACAACGATGGCAATGCAGCATACCTTTGATAGTAAACATGTATTGATACTGTGACATGAGTAACTCTCCAAACCCTCCCACCACTGGCCACCCTTCCCTCCACTCAGTCCAGACATGTGGGGTCTGGCTGCTGCTTCGCAACTATACGTCGGCCATCAATGCTCGGGACAGTGTGTAATGCGGAACTTTCCCTGATTGTACACTACAAAAGGGCCTAGTGCGGTTACCTGGGGTTTAGTGGGGTACAACGGGATTTGGGGGGGTACATGGGGGTTAGTGGGGTACAAGGGGGTTAGTAGGGGTACAAAAGGGTTAGCGGGGGTACAAGGGGATTAGTGGGAATACAAGGAGGTTAATGGGAGTACAAGGAGCTCAGTGGGGTACAAGGGGGTTAGTGGGGGTACAAGGGGGCTAGTGGGGGTACAAGGGGGTTAGTGGGAGTACATTCGGGGTAATGGGGGTACAAGGGGGCTAATGGGGGTACAAGGGGGTTAGTGGGAGTACAAGGGGGTTCAGTGGGGGTACAAGGGAGTTAGTGGGGGTACAATGGGGCTAATGGGGGCACAAGGGGGTTAGTGGGAGTACAAGGGGGTTAGTGAGGGTACAAGGGGGTTAGTGGGGGTACAAGGGGGTTAGTGGGAGTACAAGGGGGTTAGTGGGAGTACAAGGGGGTTAGTGGAGGTACAAGGGGGTTAGTGGGAGTACAAGGGGGTTAGGGGGGACACTAGGGGGTTAGTGAGAGTACAAGGGGTTAGTGGGGGTACAAGGGGGTTAGTGGGGGTACAAGGGGGTTAGTGGAGGTACAAGGGGGTTAGTGGGGGGTACAAGAGGGTTAGTGGGGGTTTAGTGGGGATACAAGGGGGAGATTCATGGGAGCAGAAAGGAGGATTAGAGAGGCTTGGGAATTATACGGGGAGCGTACACACACACACACACACACACACACACACACACACACACACACACACACACACACAATTTCTGTTTGTTGATGGATTTCTTCAAAAGTTCATCATTATCACCTCCATCACTGTCATCAATATCATCATCATCATTATCATCATCATGACAGTCGTCGTCGTCGTCATTTAATAAATAAGTGAAGAGGATATATATGTTAGTCATCATCATCATCATCATCCTATTCCCACTGTTATAAATGGATTGGGTTGGTTTTACCATGGAAAATGACTGGCACAAAAGAATGAGAACTCTCATTAATGTGTCCAGCCAAAACTGGACTACACCTCCATTTATTCGTCATCCAAACCTTCATGATAAGTAGAGCTATTTAAGTAACCTATATACAGTCTTCCATGGATTTTTGCCAGCGCTTTCTATTATGCACTGTAACTTAAGGTCATTTGCTTGAACTTGCAAAATAGAGTGTCAGAGTCCATTTTATTGACGGTCATTATTTACGGAGTGCCTGTGGTTATTACGTATTGTTAGCCTGCATCCCATACTACAGAAGGAAAGATACGTTCCATCATCATCACAGCAGAACTTAAATAATCATCGTCAAAATTTTGAGATTTGCATCTCAGCTTGCAATTCAGGTTTAATCATACGACCCTTAATTCGAAACCAAAATCATGGCGAATATTTAAAGTGGGTACAGGCCATTACGTCATGACATAAGCATGCATACGTTCTCATCGGGTAGGTTCATATCGGTGACACATACCACCTCTCACACACACACACACACACACACACACACACACACACACACACACACACACACACACACACACACACACACACACACACACACACACACACACACACACACACAAAATTCACCCATTAAAACACTTCGACTTCCACAGGCATCTCCCTCTTATTCGTACTTCATCAACACGGGAAGATTTTATTTTGGCTGTCATTCTCCCTCTAAGGGGAAGAACGCACACTGGAGTAAACTTTATATTGCTTACTAATTAGTGAGCTATGAATGCGGCCCACACACCTTTACCCACTTCTCGGTTAAGTCTTCTACTGTAGATAAGAATACAATAAAATGCCTTAGACAGTTTTTCTTGTTTCGGTCACAGGCTCATCTGAACATAAACCCAGTGGATTACAGGCTAAAACTGCCTTTCTGCAGTTCACCAACCCCCATTCGTGAAACTGTGAAGGAGACCAAGAACGTATGTGAAATCGAGTTATATTAATGCCGCCACATGAAGCTGTCCGTCTCCGATGCCTATCTGAGGACTGCTGTACATATTCGGGAATATATATTCATATCGGTAACCTATATGTATTTTGAAGTTGTAATTACAAGAGGTGCCCTTTTCCCTCTGTTAGAGCCACACTGACAGCTACAAAAAACCTAAAAATTTCAATTTATATGCAATGTATCTCCACAACAATAACAAATGCAAATGAGTGTTGCATCATATCCAATCATATCGACCCTTAATTAAAACAAATTCAAACACTCATATACAATGATGCACCTAAATGGAAACTCGATCAACAAAAATTTATATTAATTTTAACCAAACACGGCCAACTACAAACAAGCCAAAAATTCCACCCAAGTAAAACAAATGCCATCATCATCATCATCATCATCATCATCATCATCATCATCATTTTATCCCTGTTTTTGCACCCAAGCCAGAGAGCAAAAGCGGGTGTTATTATTTGATTGGTGAATCTGTGTGTGTGTGTGTGTGTGTGTGTGTGTGTGTGTGTGTGTGTGTGTGTGTGTGTGTGTGTGTGTTTGTGTTGACAAAATAACTCATACAGTTGTTATCCGATTAAATTAAACTTGACAGAAGGACTGAGGGAGAGACAAAGAATAAACATATTGTTTATTAGAACGATAGTTTAAAGGTCAAGGTCACCGAACTAAGCCCAAATGTGCTCTACCAAAATAAACTTAAAAGTTTTGAACTAACCCAGACCAATCTTGGGTCATGGGTTGAGGGTGAGCAACGAATGAAGTGATACATTTCTGAGAACAGTCAGTCAGAGGTCAAAGTCACAGGCTGTAGTAAAAGTTCACCCCGTGTGTGTGTGTTTAACAATATAAGTAGTTCTGATCTCACTTTAATGAAGCTTAGTGGACGAAGTGAGGGTCAGCCACGGAGCTGACTTCTAATTTTTTTTTTTTTTTTTTTTTTTTTTTTAAAGAACGGTAGGTCAAAATACAAAGTCACAAGCCGAGGTCAACTTAAATAGATTTTAACCGATTTAGACCAAACTTAGCGTAGATGTTAAGGATAAGACAAGAATGTAAAGATTCGATTTTGAGAATACTCAGTAAAAGGCCAAGGTTACAGGAAAAGTCAAAGGCCAAGGACATGAGGCGAGTTCAGTTCAGTTTTCATCTGAATTGAACCAAACTTGATGGAGGTGTTAAGGGTCAGGCAACAACCAAGTAATTTATTTTTGAGAACAATAAGTCAATGGTCAAAGTTACAGAGCAAGGGCAAAGTTAAACCCCTGTGTCTGTGTTGGAACAAAATAACTGATTCAAACTTGATCTGATTTGATTCAAGTTTTGTGGATGACTTGAGGATAAACCCAGGTGGTGGTCCCCTCCCTCCTTTTTTTTTTTTTAAATAAACTGTCAAAGACCAAGGTCACATGTCGAGATCAACTTAAGCTGTTTTTACCCTATGTCGACTGGACTCTCTGGCAGGCTTCAGGATAAAACAAGGGTAAAGAGATTGGAATTTGAGAATAATCAGTCATAGAAGAGGGTCATTTAAAAAATGTGAAAAGTCAAGGCCGTTTGACAATGTGAACCCAGTTTTAATATGATTTTCACTAAAGTTGGTGAAAGAGTGAAAGGTTAAACAAAAGTGAAGTAATTTTTAAGTGTAACTTGTAGAAGGTCAAGGTCACAGGGCAAAGGCAAATAATAACTGGCCATTAGGCTAGCTGATGGGCGTGGGCTCTTCACTCCCTGACTGCTGCTCCTTCTTGCTCAGTAAGAAATATTTTCTTTAACACTCAGGCTCCTATGACTCATTATTGAACAACATGCTCTGGCATTAGCTAAAATAGAATACTAGAGTTAGCCAGACAGCGAGAAGGTTGGTGGTTAAAGTTCCTTTAATTAATCTCGTTGAATAAAATCCTAAAATATTCGTTGGACTGGAATGCTAGAGTTAACTCATACATGAGAAGATTAATGATGACTGTTAACACTGTCATATTCTTATGACTCACTTTCAGTTAACAAAATCGTTCGACTTTAGATGAAGACAGGACTAAATTTATTTTGGCTATTATAGATTTAGTGGTGACTGTATGAAAAAACTCGGCTGCATAAAATGTTCTGGCGTTTGCTGGAATACAGTAGTAGATGTGCCTCGGCCATGAGGATCAGTGGTGACTCTTAACACTCCTAGCCTCCGTGTCTCACTCTTGGCTGAATATAATCATGTGGTGTCAGCTGGAACAGAGTACGGCTAAGGAGGCTCCCTAATACCTCTTCTTTAGTGATTTAACATTTGGATATGCCTTGTTAGTATCCTTTTGTGGAGTATGACGAAATTAGATGGATTTATGTAAAACTAGGGGGAATAGTAAGGTTTAATAAGAAGAACAGATCACTTAAGAAAAGGTGTTATGGAGCTTCCTGATGCGACAAGAATACACTCAGTTTTTTTTTTTTTTTTTTTTAACTACATACTCAAATGAACAAAATCAGATTGATAGAGTTGTCCCCGCCATAAGAGGATTTGTACTGACTGTATTAACGCTCAATTTCGTCTAAGTCACTCTCAAATAAAACCATCCTCCTTTCTATTTTTCTCCATGCTTTCCTATTGTCCATGTTAATCCGGCGGCACAACTGAGGACCTGAACTTAAAACTAATTATTATGGGTCATATTCGACGGGATAGTTTGAACGTAGAAAAAATATATATTGCCTGCTTCAGCCCCCTAAATCTGCTGACAACTTTTTTTTTTTCTACCAATTTCGGATGATTTTATTGAACTTTGGAAAGGTTATTCGTAATGAAGGGATTGATGATGACTACACGTAGCTCCTACAGTTAGAAAAATCTCTCGTACCATAAATGAAGCCGTAGGTTGTTAAGAGAGAGAGAGAGAGAGAGAGAGAGAGAGAGAGAGAGAGAGAGAGAGAGAGAGACATATTATATCCCCGTAATTAAGGGGTTACGGAATCATACCGTCGACAGGCTCTCCTCCTCCTCCTCCTCCTCCTCCTAATTCTTCTTCTTCTTTTTCTTCTTCTTCTCCTTTTCCTCTTCTCTTTTTTTCTCCTTTGTTATCAACCCTTCAACTTTCATTTGCTATCATTCCCTCCATTTAACCCTCCACCACCTCCCCCTTCTCCTCCTCCTCCCCCTTCTCTCCTCCTCCTTCTTTCTTCCTTCTTCTCTCGTCCTCATAGCTTTCCCCTCAAAGCCTAATATTCTCCTCTCCTTCAAACTTCACCTCTCTCCTTTTTCACGATCCTTCCCCGTACCTCCTTTCTTCTTTTCCTCCTTCACGTACCCCTTTACCCTCTCTCACTCCTTCACCACCCTCTCCCTTTTTGACTTTCCTCTTCCTCTCCCCCTAACTCCCCTACTGTCTCCCTCCTCCATGTCCCATCCTCTCACTCACCTCCGCCCTCCCACCTTCACCCTCTCCCTCATTCATCACCTCCCTTTTCCCTCCCTAACCTCTGTTGTCCCTCCTTCACTTCCTTCTGCTTCTCTCATTTCCCATTACCTCCTCTCACTCTCCAGTCTGATTTCCAATTTTTATTATTTTTCAGAAATCCACATCAGGGAAGACACTGGCTCAGAACAACTTTCGCGATGCACTTAATACTAATCCGATGTTTGCCCTATCTTATACGTAAAATAGTGTTAAATGTATTTTGGTTCATCAGTTCATAGGAATTTTTATTAATAGTATTTCTATAGTGAATAGTGGTGCTCTTCGCGTTTTCTACCGTCTTCGCCTGCCGGTGATACGTGGATGGAAGGAATTATTCTGCTTTTGCTAATCTCATCTTAAAGTCATAAGACTGATAACCTTCGTCACAACCCATCATATAACAAATTCTAGTCCCTCAACCTTTCCATCTCTTAGTCCCCCTTCCCTCAGTACCTCAGCACATAACGCAACACATAGAATCTTATCTTCTCAATCTCATCTCCAGTATCATAATACATCATCCATAATACCTGCATCTTCCACAGCCCTCTTAACTCCGTCTCCATATATTTCCCTCTTCCATAATACTAATAACAAAGTATGACGCTGGTGAAATACGTATATTGAAGTGCCCGCCTCACTGCTAAATCCAATCACCTGCCTTACGCATATTTCAGTGGACACTGTTTTTAGCCCTAACACGACGAGAGGCTACCCCTGAGCCGAATATTGTCATCTGGCGCTGCTTGATTGAAAGCGTTTGATAGTAGCGCAAAATTACTAGTTTTCCGGCGTCATCAGTGAATTCTTAGTAACTTCAGTGAACTCTTAGTAACTTCATAGCTTGTCATGGATATGTATGTCAGTTTCACATCTAATGCATAACCTAAACTGAGAATGAAAATTGAAGAGGAATTCTTGAATTCTAACATCCTGCTAGTTGCTACACACACACACACACACACACACACACACACACACACACACACACACACACACTTTATATATATATATATATATATATATATATATATATAAATATATATATATATATATCCATCATCCAATCCTACATTACATAGGAAAGCAAACAGTAACAGACCTTATGGTCCTTTCGAGGCTGCTTGTTTTACAGAGAAAACTATGACTACAAGATCTAACTCTACATGCTGAAGGATAAGGATAGTAAACCAAGAAGGCTCCCCCCACCACCAAACCCTCCAGGAAAAAGTGAGAAAAACCACCATGCAGCATGGAAAAACTGATATGGAAATTTTATAGGAAATACTGGAAAGGAAAAGTCACATTCTATAATACTTTGACTATAAGCTACCCGATTGAGTAACCTGAAAGAGAAAGTAATCAAATAAACTAATAGTTACGGCATGACATTATAAACTGGTACATTGGGTTAATGGGAAGTCTGTGGACATAAAGTGGAAACTACACAATGCACAGTGTGGATGTTTAGGGGTGGTGCTGCAGCCTTGCCTGGCGCTTTTAAGGTAAGCAGCAGTCAATCAGGCCCTAGCTCCGTTCACTCCACTGAGACAAGGAACTCTCCCATGTGGGACAAGTACACAAGTTTCCTCCTGAAGCAGTGACCTTGTGTACTTGTCCCACATGGGAGGAGCGTAGGAGCCCCGGGTTAGGAAGTTGATCCTGACATTTAAGATGAGAGTGACCAGCCTCACTCATCATTGAGTGGCATTACATGAGCAATGAACCCCAACCATTCCTTGGATATAAACCTCCACCGGCCAATCCGACTGGAGCACAATAATTACCCACTAAAGTACCAGGCGCCAAAATTTGGTTATATGGTTAACACCCACAGCAGTAAATGGTTTCTGGTGTGCAGGAAACCATATATATATATATATATATATATATATATATATATATATATGCTGTAAGTGTACAGTATACCTGATATTATGCCAAATTTTGCCCTGACACCTCGTATAGCACAGGTATAAAAACTGAATATGGTCTTATATTGAATCGACTCCCTTGCAGCCGATGGGCATAAATCTACCCCATCCACCGTCACTGTAGCTACCCGCCAGTAGTCGATAGGTATAAAATTAACCACTATTCCTTGTTGTTACCTTAACCACCCATCTGCAGTCAACATACATGAATTGACATTATTAGCAAATGGCATTGGTCCTTGCGTATGTACAGTATTTATACTTGTGACATTTTTATGACAAAATTAATAGCCTCCAGACAAAAAAAAAAAAAAAAAGACTTTCTTTACGACCGGTTATTGATAGAAGAGTGAGGACATTTCATGTAAAAGCTTTTAAAGATATCTACTTATCTCGTCCTATACACAACGTTTGATCATTGCTCCTTGATTACGGTATGTACCACCAAGATTGTACATTCGAGCTGTTTGTGACATATTTGGAGGAAATATTTTTCGCCCATTTACATTTTGAGCTACATAAATACAGATGTTCTCATTATGGCGCTAATTAAAAGGAAATCGACAGGGCATTATATATATATACCAAGAAGAGCTACATCAAGGACAAGAGCTTTCCTAAAGTTGTCAGAAGTTCGACAATATGTAGCAGTTTGACACATAAGATAAATATAAATACACATAAGGACACACAAATATAAATGCTGAAGGCAAAACTTCGCCTCGCAAGCGCGGTTGTTTCACCTGTCGTCTTTCTGTACATTCTCACGTTTTTCGGGAAAATAACTTCAGTACGTTATGCAACACAGATAACTGCTTGTTGATTGGATACCACAGCACGCATATAAAACAGAAAAATTTACATATTTTAGCGTATTTAATGAAGCTGTCTGGGAGCTCCTGGCAGCTTGTTTACTGACAATCTCGTCAACCTAACCTAACTTAACTGGTGGGCTTCACCTCCAGGTCTCCTATATTTTTGATACCTAGGATTGCCCCTAAACCTAACGTTGGAAGCCCCCATATCCTAGCAGACCAAAATTTCTAACGCAATATATCCTTAACAACCTGTGAAGGATTCATGTGAAAACGTCATTTGAAAGATCTGCATCCGTCTGGTAAAATGTTGACGAAAAATACACGCACTCAGAAGCATACAAAATTACCCCGTCCCACAAGCAAACGCTGCCTCTCTAAGTATATGCGTCTGAGTCCGTATGCATATGTGTCCTGAACTTCTGTGTGCATATGTGTGTCTATATGACTGTGATGAAGACATTCGTAAACAAACTCAAGGCGAGGAGCGAGACAGCTTAAGCGATAAAAGCTCAAATCCCGCCTACGACCACTGCCTTGAAGAATATAAGAGAGAGAGAGAGAGAGAGAGAGAGAGAGAGAGAGAGAGAGAGAGAGAGAGAGAGAGAGACTTATTTCTTTCTTCAGTGTATGTGAGTAATTACATCAGCTTTAACATATACTAGCTGGCATCAGACGATATCTCTCAGCTTCGATTGATACAGTACTAACTGAAATAAAATAGTTTTATATAATTATTCTTTGCTTCATTACGAATAATTTCCCTAGACTGAATGACACGATGTCAGTTAGGACACAGGAGAAATCCCCGGCATGGAGGGAGTAGTTATACTCCATTATCTCTTTGTTGGCTTTATTCCTAATTAAGAAATGGGATTAAAAGGGCTTCCGTAATAGCTTGAAATATGAAAACCTATCAATAATAATTATGCCAAGTGAAGTTGGCCTGACACGATTACATACGTCATTCAAGCCCCGTGAATCCATCTCACAAAACTCAACATCTTCATCTTTCTGTGTACTTATACTCATAGAGTAATAAAACAGAGTACAGCATTTCTCGCCTTCCTATATACCGTATATGCAATAAATAGCTGTTAAGGAAGTATATATACAGACTAAATAGCAACACAGCCTGACTGCAGGAGGAGGAGGCCTAGGGAGCGACAAAATATCTAGAGGCCTCAGAGTTGAGAGCGTCATGCTGTCCGCAACAAGGAGAGGGCCAATAAAAGGTTCCGGAGTGAATCCATCCCTGCATCACATCTTTTTAATGTTTCTGCCCGGAATCGTGCTAAGTCTGTTCTTCGCTATGCTAAAAATAATTTCATCCGTACTAAATGCTCTCAACTCTCCTACTCGAATTCTTCCCTCTCCTTCTGGCACCTGGCCAAAAACCTTTCTAACAACTTTACCTCATCATCCTTCCCTCATCTTTTCTGCTTAAAGAGCTATTTCTTCTACTGATAAAGCAGATCTCTTCGTTCAGACTTTCTCCTCCAATTCCAACTTAGACGATTCCGGTGCTGTTCCTCCATCACTTCTCCCCTCTGACTTTTTCATGGCTGACATTAAAATTTCTTCAGCTGATGTATTTTCTGCCATCACTGGCTTCAATACTAACAAGGCATATGGGCCTGATGGAGTCCCTCCTGTTGTCCTCAAGAACTGTGCTTCTGTGCTTACACCCTGCCTAGGTAATTTCTTTCGCCTTTGTCTTTCAACTTGTACCTTTCCTTCTTGCTGGAAGTTTGCTCTCATTCAGCCAGCCCCAAAGAAGGGTGACCATTCCCAACCCTCTAACTATCGTCCAATTGCTTTAACATCCTGTGTCTCAAAAGTTTTCGAATCTATTCTTAACAGAAATATTTTAAAGCATCTTTCCTATCACAACCTTCTTTCTGATCGTCAGTATGGGTTCCGTCAGGGACGCTCCACTGGCGATCTTCTCACCTGCCTTTAAGACTCCTGGTCATCCTCGTTTCGGGACTTTGGCGAAAGCTTTGCCATTGCACTTCTCAATGGCTTTCGATCGAGTCTGGCATAAATCTTTAAATTCCAAACTGCCCTATTATGGTTTCTATCCTTCTATCTGTGTCTTCATCTATAGCTTCCTTTCTGGTTGTTCTATAGCTACTGTTGTAGACGGCCATCGTTCTTCTCCTAGATCTATCAACGGTGGTGTTCCTCAGGACTCTGTCCTATCACCAACTCTCTTCCTTTTATTCATCAGTGATCTTCTAAGCTGTTCATCTAATTCTATCCACTCGTACACTGATGATTCCACCCTTCACCTTTCCATTCGGTTTCCGCAACGTCCATCTCAGCAGTTACTTCAACAAACAAGGGATGAGGCTATGGCACACCTAATGTCTGACTTGGCTTGTATCTCTCACTGGGGTAAAACTAATCTTGTTGTTCTTAATGCATCAAAGACTCAGTTTTTAACCTATCAACCACTCAAAATCTTCCACAGGAGTGCCCACTAATGTTTAATAATATCCAGCTCAATCTTGAATCATCCTTGAAAATGCTTGGGGTTTCATTCACTTGCAACTTATCTTGGAAAGATCATATTACATCACTTGTAAAATCTGTTTCTAAGACACTAGGTGTGCTAAGCCGACTCCGTACCTTCTTTACCCCTGCGCAGTTGTTGACTTTGTACACGGGTTTTATTCGTCCCTGTTTCGAGTACAACTCTCAAGTGTGGGGAGGCTCCCTGCATACAGCTCTTGTCAATAGGGTGGAGACCAAGGCTATTCGTCTCATCAACTCTCCTCCTCTTACTGGCTCCCTTCAACCTCTGTCTCTTCGCCACATTGTTGCCTCTTTATCTCTCTTCTATAGCTACTTCAATGGTCACAGCTCCTCTGAAATGTCTGCTTGTATCCCTCCACCTCTTTGACGGGCGTGTAGCACCCATCTAGCAACAAACTCTCATCCCTTTTCTGTCCAGCTCTCTAATGCAAGAGTTAACCGTTACTCTCAGTCCTTCATTTATGCAACAGATCAACTCTGGAATTGTCTCCATCTGTCTGTATTTCCTACCTCCTATGGTCTCCAGACTTTCAAACGCAGTGTGTCCAGGCATCTTGAAATGAATGGATCATGAAATTGGCTCTCTTTTGTAGTGTTTTTTTTTTTTTTTTTTTTTTTTTTTTTGAAGGAACGTTTTGCGGGCTCTGCCCTTGATTTCTTCTTCCTCGCAAAAAAAAAAAAAAAAAAAAAGTAGCAGCGTTTTGTGCTGGTGAAAATATAAGGGTTGGGGGCTGTAGGGTCGCATTGGGGAGATAGAAGGAGATGGAGGTAGATACAGCCAGAGATACAGGTATTTAGAAAAAAAAATATAGGAGCAGAGAGAGAGAGAGAGAGAGAGAGAGAGAGAGAGAGAGGGAAGGTGAAGGATGAAGATAGGACAAGGAAAATACACAATGTAAAAAAGTAAGACTGGCTGTTTATAACGAGAGTGAGAGATGAGAAGCGGATGGGAAGAAGAGGTGGAACTAAAGAGGGAAAAGAATGAAAGAGATAGTCTGATGGAGGGAGAAGAAAAGGGCTTAGGACTATCGCCTATCGACTGTGCAGTGATCTACGAGTAAGCAGCCAGTCAGTCTTTCATTAGCCACAATTTTCATTTGTAATACAACCTGAAGTAGTCGATGTAGCAAGCAGGTTCCAAGTGATACTGCTAGAAGTGGAAAAAGGAAAAATGAACTTTGACCAAGAGTTTGACCGGCAGGGCAATCGAACTACGGTTCTTTCAGGATTGAGCAGGACGTGTTAACCAATGTATTGCCGGCTTCCCCAGGAGACAGGATAAGAGGATATTGGGAGAGGAGCAAATGGTATAGGATGGGGGAAGGACGGAGGACAGAGGGGAAAGGAGTAGGAAAAGGATGATGTGGGATAACTGTCAATATTAGGGAGTATTTGGAGAGAGAGAGAGAAAGAGAGAGAGAGAGAGAGAGAGAGAGAGAGAGAGAGAGAGAGAGAGAGAGAGAGAGAGAGACAGACAGACAGACAGACAAACAGACAGACAGAGATTCTCTCTTTTAAAAAATGACCACGATAATGGCCACGGAACGAACGAAGTTAGATGGGCTTTTTTCTACCTTTTTTCTACCTGATGGTGGTAATATATATATATATATATATATATATATATATATATATATATATATATATATATATATATATATATTTATATATCCATCCATCTTCCAATCCTACATTGCCTCATGAGGATCGTAGGAGCCCGGAGCTAGGCAGTTGGTCCTAACATTTAAGATGAGAGTGACCAGCCTCACTTACCCCTGAGTGGCTTTACATGAGCAATCAACCCAAACCATCCCTTGTATATAAACCTTCACCGGCTCAATCCAATTGGAGCACAATAATTACCCACTAAACCACCAGGCGCCACAATTTGGTTATATGGTTACCACCCAGCGTAGTAAATGGTTTCTTGGTGTACAGGAAACCATTTGGCTTGTCACTCAGTGTAGAGTCACCCATAGGCAGAAGGAAGAGGACAGAATGAAGGAAAGAAAGAAGAGGGAGTGTAAAGTTATCCGTAGGCAGAAGGACAAGGAAAGAATGAAGGAAAGGAAGACAGAAGAGGATGGAAGGAAAGAAGGATGGAGGATAGGAAAGGGCAGACACCCATCAGCAGCACTACATCGAGTGAGTGGATGGTGAGCTCCCTCACCTACCACAAAATATATATATATATATATATATATATATATATATATATATATAAAGAGAGAGAGAGAGAGAGAGAGAGAGAGAGAGAGAGATGGGGGGAGGTGATGTTAAATATTAAATGATAGACGTGGTCATGTCTCTGAAAATCTGAAATTATGCATTCCCTTCTTACAAATTCAATCCTCCGATCTGTACGAATATTTCCCCTCAGTTTCACTCCCCTCAGCCTCACTCTAATAACATCACTCCCCTCAGCCTCACTCTAAAAACATCACTCCCCTCAGCCTCACTCTAATAACCTCACTCCCTTCAACCTCGTTCTCTTAATTTCACTTCATTCCCTCACCTTCATACTGTCGCCTTCACTCCCTCACCCTCACCTTCTCCCAGTCACCTTTATCCTCTCACCTTCACTCCCTGATCTTCACTCCCTCTCACCTTCATTCCCTGATCTTCACTCCCTCACCTGCACCCTCTCACCTTTACCCATTCACCTTCATTTTCCCATGTTCACTTCATCACCTCTGCTCCCACTATTCAACTTCACTCCCACCCCTTGCCTTCGCTGTCCCTACCTTCCCTCACCTTCACTCCCTCTCCTTCACACATCATCTTCTCACCTTCATCCTGTCCCTTAATGTTCATATTCTCTCCTCTCACATTTTCCCTCTTTTTATTTTTTCCACGCCACAGTATGCTTACCTTTTTCTCTCCCAGACACATCCACCACCACACCAACGCACTCGGTCTTCAGTGTGTTTCACTTTGTTCTCCTGCATTTTCCATTTTCGTATTTCTTCAACTTCACATCATCCCTGTTTCATTTGCTCAGTTACATCATTATATTTCTCCTTATTCTTGTTTCATAGCAGCTCCATTCTGTTCTCCCAGACTGTCCCTGTTTTCTCTTCTTCTGCACCTAAATCATCCATGTCTCAATCAATCTATTACACACAGACAAAGTTTTTCTTACTATGGTCTATTTGATTGACCTGTGCAGCTGGGATGTATGCGGCAAGCAGGGTGTGTTTGATACGAGGCTGCTGAATGGCCGCGTATGATGTCACTGAAGTAAATGCAGGCATGTATTGTAGTGCAACATGCGGACGTAGTTGTACACCGTGGGTGGATAATTTTTTTTCAAACGTCACTCATTGTTTTATGAAACTTTATAATCAAGTTTAATTTTCTTTGATAACAGTAAACTTTTAAAGCTAACTTTTACCTCTTCAGAGTCGGAAATTATTCCATATTTAATCTGCCTGCTTGTATTGAAGGCAGTTTAAAAATACAAATATATATGTGTTAAAATAAGAAGAGGTGTAGATTTCAATCATCGGCGGCCAATCAGAGGCCGCGATTCAAACACACCCTACTCGGCCCATGCATCTCAGCTGCACAGGTCAATTAAATAAACTTTTTTATAGTCACAGTTTGTTCGCCCATATTCCCTCAGTTTCCTCGTTTTACACACCACGTTGTTATTGATTCATTGTCTCAGTTACCTCATTACTGCACACGTACAGTCACGCGTACTAATTTCTGCTCAGGAGTTACCCCTTCCTTCCCCCCTCTACCCTGGACAGAGGGAAGGGGGGAATCGCGAACAAGTCTACCCTGCCTTCTGCCCCCAACTCCCCCAACCTCCACCTCCAGCTGCCAGTTACTGATTAGACACAAATTTTCTCATGTCCTGTAAACATGACTAAACTGTCGTCGCACACGCTTTCAACGGCCAAGATTTGGACTATATTTTTAGAATAAATTATTACCGTATTGAACTGCATTCTCAAATTGAAAATATTCACCATCATTGTAATCCAGTGTCGTCCGTTGCACAATTCTGGGTTCCAGTGCTTTCCTTTTGACTTCCCCCAGCTGTCTGTCTCTCTCTCTCTCTCTCTCTCTCTCTGAATTTACTTTTCCCACTCACTCTTTCTTTTTAAATTTATATAACTTTCTCTTTGCTTCTCTCCCCCTCTCCCCCTTCTCTCTCGTTCTTTGTCTTAAGTCTTCCCCGCCTCTCACCCCTCCCCTCCCCCCACCTTAGGCCTGATCAGCAGTCAGTTATACCGTCACCGCTCCT
This sequence comes from Coenobita brevimanus, assembly GCF_032717465.1. Taxonomy (NCBI): domain Eukaryota; kingdom Metazoa; phylum Arthropoda; class Malacostraca; order Decapoda; family Coenobitidae; genus Coenobita; species Coenobita brevimanus. Next base: position 17,774,566 of record NC_137030.1, on the reverse strand, counting down.
TCGTATATCGTGCGCAGGCAACATTTATCACACACACTTAGGTCAGATGTATGGAAAGCTATATTTTTTTATAATATATATATATATATATATATATATATATATATATATATAAAACTGTATTCCACATTATGTGCCAACTTCAAATAGAGATCTCCAGACCGACCAATATTCGTAATTTTTATTAGAGTGACCGTTCCACTTCACATAGCTGTGTAGCTGGGCTTATAAACTGCACACACACACACACACACACACACACACACACACACACACACACACACACACACACACACACACACACGAATTAAATTTTGCCCTGACAGAGTGGCGACTGCAAATATAGTCATTCTAACAACTGGATCTGCTTGCTCCAAACTTTCCCTGTCCCAGTCAAACTCCTCATTCAATAACCGGTTATTGAATGAGGAGTTTGACTGGGACAGGGAAGGTTTGGAGCCAGCAGATCCAGTTGTTAGAATGACTATATTTGTAGTCGCCACGCTGTCAGTGCAAAATTTAAGTCGTGTGTGTGTGTGTGTGTGTGTGTGTGTGTGTGTGTGTGTGTGTGTGTGCAGTTTATAAGCCCAGCTACCCAGCTATGTGAAGTGGAACGGTCACTCTAATAAAAATTACGAATATTGGTCTGGTGATCTCTATTTGAACTTGGCACAATGAGAAATACAATTATATATAAAAAAAAAAAATAGCTTTCCATACATCTGACCTAAGTGTGTGTGATAAATGTTGCCTGCACACGATATACGAAGGAGCGGTGACGGTATAACTGACTGCTGATCAGGCCTAAGGTGGGGGGAGGGGAGGGGTGAGAGGCGGGGAAGACTTAAGACAAAGAACGAGAGAGAAGGGGGAGAGGGGGAGAGAAGCAAAGAGAAAGTTATATAAATTTAAAAAGAAAGAGTGGGTGGGAAAAGTAAATTCAGAGAGAGAGAGAGAGAGAGAGACAGCTGGGGGAAGTCAAAAGGTAAGCACTGGAACCCAGAATTGTGCAACGGACGACACTGGATTACAATGATGGTGAATATTTTCAATTTGAGAATGCAGTTCAATACTGTAATAATTTATTCTAAAAATATAGTCCAAATCTTGGCCGTTGAAAGCGTGTGCGACGACAGTTTAGTCATGTTTACAGGACATGAGAAAATTTGCGTCTAATCAGTAACTGGCAGCTGGAGGTGGAGGGTGGGGGAGTTGGGGGCAGAAGGCAGGGTTGACTTGTTCGCGATTCCCCCCTTCCCTCTGTCCAGGGTAGAGGGGGGAAGGAAGGGGTAACCCCTGAGCAGAAATTAGTACGCGTGACTGTACATACCAACTCAGTTTCTATTGACAATAGTTCCCCTCTGTTCTCTCACGATCTATCTGTTTCAAGTTCTCTCTGTTCATTTAGTCTAGTCCATATTTTCTTCATCTAATTATCTCAGCTACTTCATTATGTATGAACTCAGACACTTATTAATAGGTCAATATTTTTCTTTTTACAGCAGAATACCAGTATCAAAGTCTCTGCTTCACCTTTTCTCTCTCTCACTCTCAATATATATATATATATATATATATATATATATATATATATATATATATATATATATATATATATATATATATATATATATATATATATATATATATATATATATATATATATATATATATATATATATATTGTTACATAGCCTATGATTTCATCATCCTTTGTGTAATTCTAATGTACAGTATGCTGCATGTTTGATCACGAGCGTGTTCTACCTCACTCCCCCCCTCCTCCCTTATAGTAGAGTAAGTCGTTCTTTCTGTTGTTCAGAGCAGGATTGCCAACTCTTTGTCCCCATGGCTTCATTTACGCGTCCTTCTTGCAAGTTGTATCAAGCTCTGCTGGCCCCTATATAATGAGCTCATTCTCTGCATTATTGCCACTTAGATCTACTCCTCATTTTGTTCACATCTCTGTCCTCCACTGTACAGTTGTTATTATTGTGAGTGCTCAGGAAGTCTCCAACCATCTAGCAGCTGTGTAATTTGAGTATAAGTGTTGTTGCATTTTTTCTTGTACTGTGTAGCGTAAGGTGTTAATTCTTAGGCCTAGTAAGGTTTTTGTGATTCATGCGTTTTGGGTGTCAGCTCTTATTAATAATATTTTGTATCTGTAATAATATATCTTGCATTCACTGAGTATTATCTGGTATTCTCTTTTATCAGGGCTGACTTAGATAAATTTACTCTTGCTAATTTCGTATTAATAGAGGCTACTGCAGTTAACCGTACATTTAACCTGTTTTTTGCCATTACTTTATCCTTATGAGTCCTGAATGTTTAGTTGTTAGTTTGAGCATTAAACTTTAACTTGTAATTTTACCTAACTCTTTTGTTTTGAACCTGGAACTTTACGGGACAGTAGTGATTTTTAGTATTCTCACATAATGTGTACATTATCTTTCTCTGTTCCGTAACATAAATTTGGCGACCTCTTATCAGGATATTCAGGATATTATCATAAGGATATTGGTTTATATTTTGTGACTGTGATTTATTCATGATGTCTACTATTACTACACTTGATGAAGCCAAAGATTTTTTGTCAAATGTGCAAACAGTGTGTGATGTAGAAAACAGAACAAAGAATGAACTTAAGCTTGTTGCTCAACAATTGGGAATTGCTGTTCGCTCTCATCATTCTAAAGATCAAATTGTTGACATGATTAATGAAAGCTTGTTTAATGTAACTCCTCCAGATGAGCAAACGCAGATTGAATTAGCTAAGTTACAGCTAGCCCTGCAGGAGGCTCGTGCTAAGGAGGCTGAATTTCAGGCAAAAGCTAAGGAGGCTGAGGCACAAGTTGAAATTGCTAGGATTCAGGTAGACCATGAGTATCGCATGAAACAAGGTGGAACTGGATCATCTAGCTCTAATGATTTTGATGTGGCTAAAAATGTTAAACTTGTCTTTCCTTTTAATGAATCTGATTTAACAAAGTATTTTCAGTTGTTTGAGAGGGTAGCTACAGGTTTTAATTGGCCCAAAGAGTATTGGCCAGTACTCCTTCAAACTGTTCTCACCGGTAAAGCTCAAGTAACTTATGCATCTTTGCCTCAGGATCAATGTGATAATTATGATGTAGTTAAGAGCTTGATTCTTAAGGCCTATGAGCTTGTTCCTGAAGCCTATAGAGTAAAATTTAGGACAACTTATAAGCAAGATAAGCAAGCCCATGTTGAGTATGCAAAAATCAAAGAAGATCTGTTAGGGTGGTGGTTAAATTCTAAGAATGTGGATTCTGATTTAGACAAATGTAAGCAGATGATTTTGCTGGAGGACTTCAAAAGGTGTATTTATAAAGATGTAAGCCTATATCTTGATGAGAGAAGAATAGATAATTTGTCTGATGCTGCAGTTTTAGCTGATGAATATGTTCTCACTCACAAGAGATATTCTAAAGAAAAAAGGAAAGCTGAGAGTACGTTGCCTCTACTCAGAGTACAGGTAACAGGAAAGAGAATGAAGATGATGTTTCTCAGGAAGTAAATACCAGCTCCACCTCTTGATTTCAGAAAAGTAAATGTACTTATTGTAGTACGCTTGGTCATACTACGGAGAAATGTTTCAGGAGACAGCGTGATGTGAACAAAAAGGAGTCCTTAAATATTCAGTCAATTGGTCTAGTGTCCACTCTTGAGAGTTCCCAGATTTCTTTAACTGAGTTAACTGAACCTGCTTTGAGGGGTAACTTAAATTCTCATGATGGAGCTCCTCTTTTGAGCAGTAACGTGAGTGACACTCTCAAGAGTTCATGTGCTAATTTCCTGTCTGATGGTTTTGTCAGTCCTCTGGACAGTAATAACAGGAAATCAGTTAAAATATATCGTGATACAGGTGCTTGCCAATCCCTTATGCTGACCAGTGTTCTAGGCTCTAATGTTAATTCCTCTGATGAAACTGTAATCTTACAAGGCGTAGGGAATAATTACTTGTCTGTCTCTCTGTGCAGAGTGAATTTAGAGTGTGGTTTTGTTAATGGTTCCGTTATGGTTGGGTTGGTTGAGACACTCCCAATGTCAGGTGTAACTTTCTTACTTGGAAATGATATTGGTGGAAGTCAAGTGTGTCCAGCTCCTCAGTTGTTTAGTGAGCCAGTGGCTGCGACCCAGAATTGTGATGTCCCTGATGTGTTCCCTGCATGTGCTGTCACTAGGGCTAAGTCTAAAGTTACTGGTGACTTAGAGGATAATGATGATGATGATGTTATCCTAGCTGACACTTTTCTTGCTAATTTGGACCACTCACCAGATGAGGCAGTACCCCGTAGTGTTGATAATTTGTCTCGTCAAGAGTTGGTTGAGTTGCAGGTTGCTGACCCTGAGTTGAAAGGTCTAGCTAACTCTGCTTGCAGTGAGGAAGAGTCAGCTGGTGCTTCTACTCCTTATTATATAAAGTCAGGAGTACTTATGAGGAAGTGGAGACCCCCAACAGCATCAGCCGACTGTGAGTGGGAGGTTGTACATCAAGTTGTCATCCCTCGTGTTTGTAGGCAGGATATCATTAGAGTGGCTCATGATTCCAGTTTGGCAGGACACCTTGGAGTGAGGAAGACTGTGGCACGCATTTTGAAACACTTCTACTGGCCAGGTATCTTCAGGGATGTTTCCTGGTATTGTAAGTCTTGTCACACCTGTCAAGTTGTGGGGAAGTGTAATCAGACCGAAAAGGTTGCACCTCTAGTTCCCATTCCTCCGTTTGAGGCGCCATTCACCCATGTGTTGGTGGATATTGTGGGCCCTCTTCCTAAGACTTCTTCAGGATTTTCTTGTGTTGACCCTGATTGATATGGCTACTCGTTATCCTGAAGCCATTCCACTTAGAAATATGTCAGTAAAGAACGTGGTTAAGGAAATGCTGGGGTTCTTCACAAAATTTGGTCTGCCCAATGAGGTATAGTCAGACCGGGGAAGTAATTTCATGTCAAATGTTTTCAAGCAGTCTCTGAAAAAGTTGGGCATCACCCAGATCACGTCTTCAGCTTACCAACTCCAGACTCAAGGAGCGTTGGAGAGATATCATCAAACACTCAAATCGATGCTCAAGAAATACTGTTTGGAACATCAGAAAGACTGGGATAAAGGTCTTCCATTCGTTGTGTTTGCCGCAAGAGAATCTCCAAATGAATCACTGGGCTTCTCACCTTTTGAACTTCTGTTTGGCCATGAAGTAAGAGGACCCCTTAAGCTACTCAAGGAATGCTGGCTGTCGGAGGAAGATGACGTCAACGTGCTGAAGTATGTGATGAAGTTCAAAGAACGGCTGTCCACTGCTTTACAGCTGGCGAGAGAGAATTTAGGAGCTGCTCAGGAGAAGATGAAGACTTGGTATGATAAGAAGTCCAGGCTACGCCACTTTCAGCCAGGAGATCAGGTTTTGATTCTGCTACCGGTTCATGGGCAACCTCTTCAAGCCAAGTTTAGTGGTCCTTATTTCGTGGAGAAGAAACTCAGTGATGTCAACTATGTCATCGCCACACCAGATCGTAGAAAGAACAAGCAACTTTGTCACATCAACATGTTAAAGTTATATCACAGGCGGGACGAAAATAATCCAGTCTGCACTGTAGCTGTTCCACCCGAGTCTGCAAGTGAAGTTCTCCCATGCAGTATGAGCCTGAGTGATAGTTTGGGGAAGAATCCTGATATCATGAATGATCTCCAGACTGAGCTTTCTCGTCTACCTCCCGAGGAAAGGCAGGAGTTTTCGGCATTACTGCAGGAGTACCTGCAAGTGTTCCGTGCCACTCCAGGAAGAACTACTGTGTTGATGCATGATGTCGATGTTGGAGACGCAAAGCCAATTAAACTGCATCCTTACCGTGTGAACCCAGTGAAAGTTCCTCTCTTCGAGAAGGAGCCTGGCTACCTGTTGGACCACAAGATGATTGAGCCCTGTCAGAGCGAGTGGAGTTCTCCTGTCACTCTAGTCCCTAAGCCAGGTGGGTCACAGCGGCTTTGCATCGACTACAGACGTGTTAATCAGATAACCAAAACAGACACTTACCCTCTCCCTCGCGTGGAAGATTGCATAGACAAGATCGGAAAGGCTAGGTACATAAGTAAGTTTGATTTGTTAAAGGGATACTGGCAAGTACCTATGACTGAACGTGCTAGGGAGATCTCATGTTTTGTAACACTAGGAAAGACTTTTGCATGTTCTGTAATGCCATATGGTATGAAGAAAGCACCAGCCACATTTCAGAAGCTCATGAATGTTGTAACAGAGGGTTTGGCAGGGTGTGTTGTTTATATTGATGATGTATTAATCTTCAGTGACAACTGGAAAGATCACCTATGCCATGTCAGTAAATTTCTTGAGCGTTTGGTTCAGGCTAATCTTGTAGCTAATTTATCAAAGTGTGAGTTTGGTCAAGCTAAAGTTCAGTACCTTGGGTACGTAATTGGTGATGGACATGTTGCACCACCAGGAGCTAAGGTTCAGGTTATAAGTGATCTTCCCAGACCTAGAAGTAGGAAAGAGCTACAAAGATTTTTGGGAATGGTAGGTTATTACAGGAGATTTGTTCTTAACTTTTCAATTCTTGTATCACCACTTACAGACCTACTGAAAAAGGGAGTTAAATTTGTCTGGGCCGATAACTGTGAATCCTCTTTCTGCAAACTTAAAGCTATCCTATTAAGTCAGGCAGTGCTCGCTACTCCTAATTTTGCTAAGCCTTTTAAGATGGCTGTTGATGCAAGTGATACAGGAGCTGGGGCTATTTTGCTGCAAGAGGATGATCAGGGTATTGAACACCCTGTATCTTATTACAATAAGAAGTTCACTCCACCTCAAAAGAACTACTCAACTATTGAGAAAGAGCTTTTGACCTTGATTTTGGGTTTACAGCATTTTTCATTTTATTTGTGTTCTGGTTTTGACCCCATAGTCATTTATACCGATCATAACCCACTGAAATTCCTTAGTAAGTTTAAAGATAAAAATCAGAGATTGACAAGATGGAGTCTACTTCTTCAGGAGTATTCATTAGACATACAACATGTCAAGGGGAAAGAAAATGTTATTGCAGATTGCTTATCTAGACTTTAGACAGATTGTTTTAGAGTAATAAGAAATTTCCTTTGTAAATTTCTTTTTCTCTGTGGGGAGGTGTTACATAGCCTATGATTTCATCATCCTTTGTGTAATTCTAACGTACAGTATGCTGCATGTTTGATCACGAGCGTGTTCTACCTCACTCCCCCCCTCCTCCCTTATAGTAGAGTAAGTCGTTTTTTCTGTTGTTCAGAGCAGGATTGTCAACTCTTTGTCCCCATGGCTTCATTTACGCGTCCTTCTTACAAGTTGTATCAAGCTCTGCCGGCCCCTATATAATAAGCTCAGTCTCTGCATTATTGCCACTTAGATCTACTCCTCATTTTGTTCACATCTCTGTCCTCCCCTGTACAGTTGTTATTATTGTGAGTGCTCAGGAAGTCTCCAACCATCTAGCAGCTGTGTAATTTGAGTATAAGTGTTGTTGCATTTTTTCTTGTACTGTGTAGCGTAAAGTGTTAATTCTTAGGCCTAGTAAGGTTTTTGTCATTCATGCATTTTGGGTGTCAGCCCTTATTAATAATATTTTGTATCTGTAATAATATATCTTGCATTCACTGAGTATTATCTGGTATTCTCTTTTACCAGGGCTGACTTAGATAAATTTACTCTTGCTAATTTCGTGTTAATAGAGGCTATTGCAGTTAACCATATATTTAACCTGTTTTTTGCCATTACTTTATCCTTATGAGTCCTGAATGTTTTGTTGTTCGTTTGAGCATTAAACTTTAACTTGTAATTTTACCTAACTCTTTTGTTTTGAACCTGGAACTTTACGGGACAGTAGTGATTTTTAGTATTCTCACATAATGTGTACATTATCTTTCTCTGTTCCGTAACAATATATATATATATATATATATATATATATATATATATATATATATATATATATATATATATATATATATATATATATATATATATATATACTTAATGTATAAAATGGAAGAAAATTCCCAAAACATGGTGTAATGTAATAGTTATTTTACTTTACAAATAAGGTGACTCAAAAGACCTTAGTAACTACCGACCCATTAGCTTGCTATCAGTCATTTACAAACTCTTCACTAAAGTCCTTACAAACAGAAAAACAACAAATTTGGAGGAAAACCAACCGCTTGACCAGGCAGGATTCAGAAGCGGGTACTGGACTACTGATCATCTACACACAGTGAATCAGCTAATTGAGAAAACTATCGAATATAATAAACCACTGTGCTTAGGTTTTGTTGATTACGAAAATGCTTTCGATCCAGTGGAGCATATAGCAATTATAAGTTCATTGCGAGAATAAGGAGTGAATCAGAACACTGTAAAACTGCTCGAACACATATATAAAGAGGGAACTTCTACAGTTAAATTTCATAAGGACTCAAAAAATTAAGATTGAGAAGGGCGTGCGCTAGGGAGATACAATTTCACCAAAAATTATTTACAGCATGCCTAGAAAGCATCTTGAGAAAGCTAGACTATGAAAACAAAGGAGTGAACATAGATGGAGAAAAGCTAAACCATTTAAGATTTGCAGATGACATTGTCCTAATCTCAGAAACAGCAGAGACATTGCAAGAAATGTTAAATGACCTGAACAGAGAAAGTTTCGAAGTAGGGCTAAAGATGAGCCGGAGTAAAACTAATGTTTAATCCACAAACACCAAAGAGCATCAGAATAAGTGGAGAAATTCTTGAAGAAGTCGAGGAGTACAATTACTTGGGACAAATACTAAAATACTAAAATAAACGAAAGATTATGATAGCGAAATAAAAAGACTCAAAATTGGATGGAAAGCTTTCGATAAACATTGGGACATTATGAAAAGTATCTTGCCAGTTTGTATTAAACGAAAAGTATATAACGAATGTATAATTCCAGCTATGACCTATGGTTCTGAGACTTGGAAACTGACAAAATCGATGGAAAATAAATTAATTCGTTCTCAGAGAGCAATGGAAAGGTCAGTGTTGGGAATATCATTAAGAGACAGGAAAAGATCAACTTGGGTGAGAGAGCAGACTAAAGTCAAAGGTATTATAGAAGTTATAAAAGAACAGAAATGGAGGTGGACAGGCCATGTAGCAAGAATAAGGGATAATCGATGGAACAAGAGGTTAACTGACTGGACACCAAGACATTGTTAAACGTAGCAGAAAAAGGCCAGACAGGAGGTAGATGGATGAGATACAGAAATTTGCAGGGAAAACGTGGCAAAGACTGGCTCAGTCAAGGAATTCGTGGATAAGGTTGGGGGAGGCCTTTATGCAGCAGTGGACTTGTAATAGCCGCTGCTGCTGCTGATGATGAAAAAAAAATATATATATATACATATATATATATATATATCTACCTGTCTATCTATCTCTCTCTCTCTCTCTCTCTCTCTCTCTCTCTCTCTCTCTCTCTCTCTCTCTCTCTCTCTCTCTCTCTCTATATATATATATATATATATATATAAATATATATATATATATATATATATATATATATATATATATATATATATATATATACTATATATCCAGCCAAGGAGAAGCAAGATGATTTTCCACTTCATATTTATTTATTTCAGGTGACTAGTTTCGGGATGCTTATCCCATCTTCAGACCTAAAAGCATTTAAAACACATATTGCAAATTACATAAAGTTTTAAAACATTTTAAAATATCCATAAGAAATACAAAAAAGTTACCAAAAAAGCATGTGACAATGACTGATTACTATAAAAAATGTATTTTTTCTTAAATAACAGACTCGAGAAATAAAAGCGAGAGTGTTACCTCTGTGAGTTGGCAGCTAACACTGAAAATCCTGAACACAGTGTTTCATAAAGAAAAGTGTCATAAAGCTTCTGAATCGTCAACAAACCAGTGTGAAGCAAAAGAACCAAGTAAAGAATCAATGAACCAAGTATCAAAAGGCTGATTCATCGATACAAAACACTATAATCCTAAGGTATACAACTTTGTTGATGATTCATAGTTATTTAATGAAGGCTTAAGTTTGTGAATGTACAAAGACTCCAAAATTCGCAGTTCCATTCTGTCATTACTACTATGTAAAATACTGAAATTATCCATATTACAAGTATGGCCCATATCGAAACAGTGGTTCCTAATCTCCGACAGTTGGGTTAGACAGTGGCAAAGATGTTCTATGAGACAAGCCTCTGTGCTCACACACACGAATTTTGAGGTTCCGAATTGAACTCCCAATATATCTAGCTGTACAGCTAGAACAGGCATATAAATATACTATGTTTGAGCACAGTGGCTTTGGGATATTATCTTTACATCGAAAAAATGAACCTACAGTAAAAGGATTTACAAATACAAATCTAAATGAGATTTGAGGATAGACACGCTTGAGTATTTTCGAAAGCTGGTTCCTAATATTATAACTGACATGACCATAAAAGGGAAACCTGATGTAATGTATGTCCTTAGCTGCAGTTGCTGCCTTCCCAGAACCACATAATATCTGGTTTAAAAAATCTTTTACCATCCTAGGAAACAACGTAGTAGGGTAATTATTATTGGTGAAGAATTTACTCAGAAATCAATTTCATCATGAAAAGATGTCCAGTTCAAACTAAGTGCATAGCATCTATGAAGTAAAGTCCTTACTGAATTAAGCTTATATATGTTAGGTACAAATGATAAGAAATTCAGACCCAAACCAGTGAATGACTCCTTCCTGTAAACGGAAGTACCCAAGTAATTACCATAATTGGTTAGCTGAATATCTAAGAAAGAGAGCAAGTTATTATTCTCAATTTCAACAGTGAACTTAATATTAGAATGCTTAGAATTCAGGTAGTCTAGAAACTTTACAACATGATCAGATTCTTTGAACAATAAAAAACAATCATCAACATACCTACGGTAAAAAACTGGTTTAAAACTTAGAGGACAATCTGATAACCATTGTCTTTCATAAAAACATAGAAATACATTAGCTAATGTGGGGCCCAGTGGGGATCCCATTGCCACTCCATCAACCTGTTTATAAAATTTGTCATTAAATATGAACATGGATTCGTTAACTGCCAGGTCTAAAAGGGACCTGAAATTCTGCTTTGTTAAATTATTGACTACTTCCTGCCTTTTAAATAGTTCAGTAATGCAAATATCTATAGTTTCTTTAAGTGGGATATTTGTGAATAGACTTTTAATATCAAAGCTTGCCATGACCACAGGATGTGGAAATTGAAGCTGCTTTAACTCCTGTACGAGATTGATAGAGTTTTTAACAGTAAATTTGTTAGTGGTGAGGCTATTCAGTATGGGAATAAGAAATTTAGCCAAATTATAATTAAAGGTTCCAATTGCAGACAGGATGGGACGTATTGGGACATCTGGTTTGTGTATTTTTGGTAATCCATACAAGATTCCTGGGACAGATCCAGAGGCAAAAAGAAAATTATAAGTTTCTGATGAAATCAAGTTCTTTATTCTCCTAAGAACTCTATTAAGTTTGTCTTCCAACTTTAGTATGTAGGAAAATGGATCTATGTCAAGTTCAAGGAACTTACTTCTGTCAGAAAGCAGATTTGAAATTTTATCCACATAATCAGACTTATTCATCACCACTACCCCTCTCCCTTTATCTGGCTTAGTTATAACAATGTTTGTATCAGTCTTCAGTTGATTAAGTATTCTGACCTTGTCTTTACCAAATACTGACCTTGAGAAATTACCAAAATCTTTAAAGGTATTATGAGCTATTGAACTGATACTTTCAACAGTTCGAGTCCAAACTGACGAATCATTATTAGGATTATAAATTCTTAGTCTGGATATGGTGTAAATTAACTTTTCAAAACTCAAAAAGTGGGATACAAAGTTTGGCTTGGAGACTGGCAAGGAAAAATCGAGACCTAATTTCAGTGCATCTTCCTCTTCATCTGTTAATGTCCTACTGGAAAGGTTTATGATTACTTTATGTTTATCCACACTAGAGTAAATGGGAATTCCTAATTTGACCAGTTTTTTATTATGAATATCCTTAGTCTTCTTAAGTTTCTCTGTGTTATTTTTATGAATCTGGTTGTTTAAGACCTTAAAATCAAGCCAGGAAACTTTATTCTTTAGTTCTTGATGATTCAAGAAATAATCTATTCCCAGCTGCTTTGAATATTTTTCCTTTTGCTTTATTTCATAATTTAATAGTTTAAACAGAACAGACCTGTAAAGTTTACTGTGTGTAAAATTCTTTAAACTAGATCTGAAATACAAAAACCTGGGGATCACATTATACATCTTGCAGTGCTGCAAGAAATCCACATCCAGTGAAGCTTTCCTGTGGCGAAGGTGGAGACGTTCCACCTTCCTGTAACAAGACAATGCTGGACGGCCATATCTTCGTAGAATAATATCAACAACTGAGGTGCCCGTGGGGAATCTTATACTATATATCCAGCCAAGGAGAAGCAAGATGATTTTCCACTTCATATTTATTATAAAGTAATCATAAACCTTTCCAGTAGGACATTAACAGATGAAGAGGAAGATGCACTGAAATTCGGTCTCGATTTTTCCTTGCCAGTCTCCAAGCCAAACTTTGTATCCCACTTTTTGAGTTTTGAAAAGTTAATTTACACCATATCCAGACTAAGAATTTATAATCCTAATAATGATTCGTCAGTTTGGACTCGAACTGTTGAAAGTATCAGTTCAATAGCTCATAATACCTTTAAAGATTTTGGTAATTTCTCAAGGTCAGTATTTGGTAAAGACAAGGTCAGAATACTTAATCAACTGAAGACTGATACAAACATTGTTATAACTAAGCCAGATAAAGGGAGAGGGGTAGTGGTGATGAATAAGTCTGATTATGTGGATAAAATTTCAAATCTGCTTTCTGACAGAAGTAAGTTCCTTGAACTTGACATAGATCCATTTTCCTACATACTAAAGTTGGAAGACAAACTTAATAGAGTTCTTAGGAGAATAAAGAACTTGATTTCATCAGAAACTTATAATTTTCTTTTTGCCTCTGGATCTGTCCCAGGAATCTTGTATGGATTACCAAAAATACACAAACCAGATGTCCCAATACGTCCCATCCTGTCTGCAATTGGAACCTTTAATTATAATTTGGCTAAATTTCTTATTCCCATACTGAATAGCCTCACCACTAACAAATTTACTGTTAAAAACTCTATCAATCTCGTATAGGAGTTAAAGCAGCTTCAATTTCCACATCCTGTGGTCATGGCAAGCTTTGATATTAAAAGTCTATTCACAAATATCCCACTTAAAGAAACTATAGATATTTGCATTACTGAACTATTTAAAAGGCAGGAAGTAGTCAATAATTTAACAAAGCAGAATTTCAGGTCCCTTTTAGACCTGGCAGTTAACGAATCCATGTTCATATTTAATGACAAATTTTATAAACAGGTTGATGGAGTGGCAATGGGATCCCCACTGGGCCCCACATTAGCTAATGTATTTCTATGTTTTTATGAAAGACAATGGTTATCAGATTGTCCTCTAAGTTTTAAACCAGTTTTTTACCGTAGGTATGTTGATGATTGTTTTTTATTGTTTAAAGAATCTGATCATGTTGTAAAGTTTCTAGACTACCTGAATTCTAAGCATTCTAATATTAAGTTCACTGTTGAAATTGAGAATAATAACTTGCTCTCTTTCTTAGATATTCAGCTAACCAATTATGGTAATTACTTGGGTACTTCCGTTTACAGGAAGGAGTCATTCACTGGTTTGGGTCTGAATTTCTTATCATTTGTACCTAACATATATAAGCTTAATTCAGTAAGGACTTTACTTCATAGATGCTATGCACTTAGTTTGAACTGGACATCTTTTCATGATGAAATTGATTTCCTGAGTAAATTCTTCACCAATAATAATTACCCTACTACGTTGTTTCCTAGGATGGTAAAAGATTTTTTAAACCAGATATTATGTGGTTCTGGGAAGGCAGCAACTGCAGCTAAGGACATACATTACATCAGGTTTCCCTTTTATGGTCATGTCAGTTATAATATTAGGAACCAGCTTTCGAAAATACTCAAGCGTGTCTATCCTCAAATCTCATTTAGATTTGTATTTGTAAATCCTTTTACTGTAGGTTCATTTTTTCGATGTAAAGATAATATCCCAAAGCCACTGTGCTCAAACATAGTATATTTATATGCCTGTTCTAGCTGTACAGCTAGATATATTGGGAGTTCAATTCGGAACCTCAAAATTCGTGTGTGTGAGCACAGAGGCTTGTCTCATAGAACATCTTTGCCACTGTCTAACCCAACTTTGTCAGAGATTAGGAACCACTGTTTCGATATGGGCCATACTTGTAATATGGATAATTTCAGTATTTTACATAGTAGTAATGACAGAATGGAACTGCGAATTTTGGAGTCTTTGTACATTCACAAACTTAAGCCTTCATTAAATAACTATGAATCATCAACAAAGTTGTATACCTTAGGATTATAGTGTTTTGTATCGATGAATCAGCCTTTTGATACTTGGTTCATTGATTCTTTACTTGGAGCCCGGTGTCCGGAATATTGGACAAAACTGGGATTTTTCAAGTCTTTATAAAGTAGGGAACCCCCGGGTAGGGACCTATGAGCTTCGCGACTATGAGCCGATGGGCGGAGAACGGTACGCTTAATACTCACCCAGCGCCATGCCTTGCCCAGCACCCCTGGGATCCAATGGGATATATATATATATATATATATATATATATATATATATATATATATATATATATATACTCTTCCACTCGGTATTATACCTATTTTCTCAGTTGCCCTTCTTCCATCATATATTCACTCAGTTCTCTAGCAACAATTCTGAATTTCTTCACACTCCTGTGCCCCTCTCGCATTCACTTCTCCCACATTCTCTGTGTCTCTACTTCTGCCGCTCCGTTTTGTCTCTTTCGCATTCTTTCGCGCCCACACTCCCTCCATTATTTATCAATGGCACCATATTCTTACTTTTTCACATCTCATTATTCCTAACCCATATCCCCCCCTGTAATTTTTTCCAGCTTCTCCTGTGTCTCATTCTCTCTCCCACATTTTCCTTGTTTTAATCCAAGATGTTTTAATGTTACAATTTCTTTCTCTAAGGAACACACACAAACTCTCTCTCTCCATCTCCATCTAACCTATTTGCATGATCATCAAAATGTACCACTCTCTCCTTCAACGGAAATCATCCTCTGGCTAGCTACTTCATTATACCCCAAGCTCTCACTCTCCCACATTCTGTCCACTACAATTATATCCAGACACTCCATCACAAAACATTTCTCTCTGCCTCTCTTCTATGCAACATACATTTTACCTCATTCCCTCTATCTGTATTTCCTCCACACTTTCCTCACACATTCCCCCTTTTCCTCTGTCTCTTCAACTTTTACTGCAATTGCTGCTTCATTTTTACTTCATATTTCCCCATCACTTATCACTTTGCAGACCCTCTTTTTATCCTCACACCCCACCGTGACAC
This sequence comes from Coenobita brevimanus, assembly GCF_032717465.1. Classification (NCBI taxonomy): domain Eukaryota; kingdom Metazoa; phylum Arthropoda; class Malacostraca; order Decapoda; family Coenobitidae; genus Coenobita; species Coenobita brevimanus. The sequence continues at coordinate 17,758,962 of NC_137030.1, read as the reverse complement.
ACCACCTCTCCCCTCCACTCCACCACACACAACTCTCCTTCACGCCATCTGCATCACAAGCACCGCCACACAACGCTCTGCCACACCCACTGTATTATGCAGGACTCCTCGCTCTCCTGCAAACCTATTCCGACGTACACACCACCCCACTTTACCTCCTCACACTGCCTCCATTACACAGATCACCCTACACAACACTTCTCAAACTCAGTCCAGTTCATTCTCTCTCTCTCTCTCTCTCTCTCTCTCTCTCTCTCTCTCTCTCTCTTCATCACACAGTCCATTCCCCCATACTCTTTTCACCCCAACACTCGCCCACACTCCATCCATCACACACAGCACCCCACAACAAAGCGCAGTGAACAAACAGCAATAACATCCACCACCGCCAACCACGAAGTCAGGGCGGTTGGAGGAATATAATCTATCCGCTGGAGTAACAGACCGCCTCAGATGGGAAGGAAAAAAGGCTGGACACAGAATGGGACTGGACTATTTAGGATACTGACTTGAGGAATATTTACATGTCGAATACAAAAAAATACTATGGATACAAACGCTGAAACAAACAAAGGCCGACTGGGACAAACTTGTTCGTCGACTGGCAGATGATATAGAAATGAAATGGATGAAGTATTCGATGGAACAAGACGCGATCGTCGAGTTTAAGAGAACTGTAATGTCGAAAAGAAAGAATCTCCAGATGGAAGGAACCGGAAGATCGGCTATAAGATAACCTAATGTCGTCTGGAGCTATGTGAGAGAGATGAGGCCATGTCTAGAACGACACAGAATGGGCAGTGAATAACAGATTTAAAATTTGACTTGAAAGAACTGTTCTTCCCAAATAAACAGGAAAATAATAATAGTCACTTATTTTTCCTGTTTGGGGCCTGAGGACCCGAGGCTTAGGCTATTGCACTCCAAATCTCCTAAGTAGGAGGGGGCCAACCTAAAAGCAGCATTTTTACGTGAGAGAAAAGCCATCGGTCAGCACTTCGATCAGAATCGTTGCACGTTAGCGCATGTCTTTCTCCGACCAGAGCTCTGTCCTTGTACCACCAGGGCGTCCAACCCCAGTAAACAACTGAATATTATACTTGTTTGCATTGCTGTCCCAGGATCCTCTGAAATGTGAATCTAGCGGACTGAAGGTTTAAGTTGTCCTGTTTGTTTAATGATGCAGTAGAACTGCCCTATTATGTCAATGCCACAGCAAAATGACGTTCCTTTCTGCGCTAAAATGAAAATATGTAAGCGGGACTTTAAACATATGCATTCTGTGTAAAACCAATGGAGGTTAGTTTACCATCTTTACAAAACCTCAGTTCACTTTCGGAGTTTAAGTCCTACGACCACAGGACGTCTACTTTTTATTCTTACACCCGCAGAAGAATTAAATCAATTTCAATTTAGAGGAGACTTTATGAACAAGAGTCGTTGAATATAGCCTTCATTAAGCCCTTCAGTATAAGACATCCTTGCTAACTTCGACAAAATAGTCTCGAGGTAGTAAGAGTGAAAGCAGTGACACATCATTGTAGTCAAGAAACTACCTCCTTTAATCCTATGACTTTTTCAATTGAGTCTTGCTATCTCTAGACGATTTTATTCAGTTTAGGAGAGACTTCTTGATCTGGAGAGGTTGTATATTGTCATCGTTAACTTCTTCACTACTAAAGGTCTGTTCCAATTTGAATGAAACCGTCTGATGATAGTAAGAATAAAACTATATACAACATTGGACTGAGGTGATTCAAGTCCGTTTCAACACTCTGACTGCTAAGGTTTCTTGCAGATGAACTGACATTGACCAGGAGAGTGTCTGTAAGTGAAGTGGACAGGGAGAGGGGAAAGGGAAACAGAGGATGAGGTGGAGAGGTGGGATGGAGAGGTATATGAATGAGACTGGCGAGGTACCGAAATTTAGAAAGAACACATTAATAACGGAGAACAAGATGACATGGAGGCGATTTGTCTGTAGTCACCTCCTCCGGGATTAAGGCATATGGTTATAGATAGAAAGAATCATTTTATTCAGGCAACAGGTATAGCTTACAACACTAACTCCTTCAGCACAGTGACGTCCTCTATACAGTATTTTTTCTTCTGCCACTGCCACACGATTTTCCCAAGTTCAGGATAAACCTTTGGTGATGAAGGGGTCATAATGTACAGAACTATTGGAGTGTGTGTGTGTGTGTGTGTGTGTGTGTGTGTGTGTGTGTGTGTGTGTGTGTGTGTGTGTGTGTGTTGATGTACGTGTCGGTGTATGTATGTATGTATGCGTGTGGTCGTCGTGTGGTCGTATAGCGCCTACCGGGAGAGTCGCTGACCTGCTGAGCAACCCCATGGCCATCCTGTGCAGAGGTGTGAAGCTGCACGGAAGGCCTGGGTGACGTGCTAAGCCATGAATGCACTCCCGCTATGCATACCCCAGCCACGAGGTTTTTGCTTTTATTTTTTATACACCAGGAAACCATTTACTACGCTGGGTGGTAACCATATAACCAAATTTTGGCGCCTGGTGGTTTAGTGGGTAATTATTGTGCTCCAATCGGATTGAACCGGTGAAGGTTTATATCCAAGGGGTGATTGGGGTTTATTGCTCACGTAACGCCACTCAGGGATGAGTGAGGCTGGTCACTCTCATCTTAAATGTCGGAACCAACTGCCTAGCCCCGGGCACCTACGCTCCTCATGGGGCAACGTAGGATTGGATGATGATGATGATGATGATGATTTATTTTTTTAACATGTGGCAGAATTACTTTATGGTTTTGGTGCGGCCTGTTGTTCTGAGTGCTTTGTGGGGTGTTCACGGAAGTTTCAAAATGTTTGTGTTGGATACTGTGGCAGCTGAACTCAGTTTTGTTTTAGCCACAGGTAGGAAATCAACCGTAAGAATATATATATTTTTTGTTTTGTTTCTGGGCACGGCATTTAGTCAACCTTCAGCGCTGAAGTGACATTAGGGAGGTAATGCACATAGTTTGTTGGGTCATATACAAAACAAATACAAAATTAATAAGTGTGGGAGCTTCATGGTCTTCCGGTGAATGTCCTTGGTGTGGTGTGCTATGGCTTTTATAAAGACACTAAAGTCTACAGAAGTGAAGCACATCGCCTCCGAAAATCGTTAGTGTGAGACAGTCGTACAGAGGTAGTCCTAGGTAAGCAATGTATCTAAAAATGGCAGATTTGCATATAGAAAACAAACAAGGGTACCGATAACTGCACTGGCTTGAATAATTCCATGAACAAGGAGGGCTTCTCTTGGCAATATATCAGTGCCAGCCCTGGGAGGACTGCTTTTCTATTATGCACAGATATTATGAAGAAAAAATGAGTGTATGGGCTGTGTGACAGATATGAAAGAGTTGGGGATACATGTCTTGATACCCACAGTGGGGGCGGAGGGACGTTGGTTACAAGATTGTGACAACGTGAGTTAACTTTTACCTGGTCGTGGTGTAGTGGTATGCTGCCTGGCTCTCATCTGAGAGTCCCTGGTTCGATTCCCAGCATATTGGTAATTTACCAGATGTGAGTATGTGTAAGGCAGCGTCCACATTAAATGCTTGCTCCCGCGGCCGGAGTTTTGCATCACTCTGACCCATGCCAGCGACCCCATTGGACGCGGTCTGAAGCGGGAGAGAACTTCTATGGGTTACCGTGATGCAGAACTCCCGCCCGTGCCAGTATACATAATTTTCATGTGGATGCGACATTAGATTGGTGTCATGTAGCCTTCCCCTTAGAGATGTGACGTATCGAAAAAACTGGTTGCTGACAAACTGGTTGAAGAATCGGAGTACCGGTGGTTTTGAAAAAAGCAGAGATAAAGGAAGAACTCCTGTCGGACTGTGTCTGACTGACAGTGATATGTGCTATAACGTGATTCATTCCTTTCCAAAAGTGTGTGACGGTCTGCTGTGAGATGAGCCAAATCTTTGGTTTGAAATAATCCTGATTTTTGAGGCAGAATGAGGAAGGAGACTTTGTTCGTGCAGAATGTCTTTCTCTTCAGCGACATGAAGGTGTTAGCCTTTGTTCTAACCTGACACAGGTTGCAAATCCCTTTTACCTCAGTTGATAACCATGAGTAGTCAGATTAAACAACTGCTTTGACTAATAGCCAAGAAGACTTCTTCCTACTTCTTAACTAAGTCTCATCGAATTTCATGCAACCTCAAATAAGTAATCAAGTTTTAAACGTTGCTCATTCCCGTCAAATGAGAACCAGCCGACTATACATACTTGAGTTCTGACTCAAGAGAGACTTCTGGACCCATCATCAGAGGAAGGGAAAGTTGGATGAACTGCATGGGGACTATATTTTAGAGGCAGTAAGTCTACTGCGAGGCTAGGTTTTTCCTGTGTAATGGTCTTGTTTCATGGGTCTTGGGAGGTGTTTATCCGCCTCCTGTTTTTACTTTGCTCCGTCACACTATACTGAAGGTAACCAAACAAGAAGGGCTATAAACCTGCAACACTATGGAACAAAAAGGGTACCGGTAATCATAATAGCCTGCATTCCTAATTAAAGGTAGTAGGTGGTTGGCTACCGTCTTTCTTCCCAGCCTATCATGGCCATAGAGTTTCATATTGCTGGATACCGGTCCATGATGAACTGCAGGAAAAGAATGTGCAGATGAGGCAGCAAGGGCAGCAGCTACCCTTGATGCCTCAGTCAGACATCTTCCCCAACAGGGATTAATTCCCTAGGATTAAGGCTGCTATCCGATCCCCCTGGCAGAATGATTGGGATACGCCCCCTGTCCTATTTCAGTGTAACAATCTAGGAAGTGTTCGTCTTCAATATCTCTCCAGGTTTACAACAGGAGATGGATCTTACCTTCTCTTCTCAGTCGTTGGAATGAAGGTGTGTATGACAGGAAGAGCCACCTTCTCGTTTGCTGAGGAAGCATGGTTCTTTAATCAACTAATTATTATTTTTTATTTTTTATTTTTTGCGTAGTCTTAACTGTAGTTGTTTTATGCCTACTTCATGGTGTGTTCTTACGTTTTATATTGATTTTAATATTAAATTACTATTTGTACTTGTTTCCTTATCCGTCCCCCTCCCGGAGGGATTCGGGGACGGGTATTGTTTTCAATCGGTTTGTCTGTTTGTTTGTTTGTTTGTTTGTCTGTTTGCCTGTCTGTCTGTCTGTCTGCCTGTCTGTCTGTCTGTCTGTCTGATAACAACTTTACGCGAAAACTGCTGGTGCGATTTTGACTATAATTACAGGGATGATGGACTATGACCTTCTTATCACATGATTAAATTTTGGGCCAAAACCCAGGCTCTCGGGCCAAATAATGTACAGATACGGCGACGGGTAAAAATCGTGTGTGTGTGTGTTTTTTTTCGCCATAACTCATTTTAAAAAATTCGTCATATCGACAGGAAACCAAAACCCTAAGGTTCATCTTTCAAATCTGCATCCTATAACATGCCTCATTACATCAGGAGGGTCACTCCCCACTTAGCGGTAGGGGGGTGGGTCAATGTCGGGTGGGTCGGGCCTAAAATTTCAAAAGGGGCATAAAATCGTAAATTTTCACCCGATTTACTCCAAATGTGATATGTGACATCTTTGACTAGGTACCCTGTTGTGTTTATACGCACTATAATGACTGCCGCGGACGGGTTTGCTGTGCCTTGGCACTGCTGCTTGTTGATTGCAATGTTGTGTACTGTATATATGAATATAATATGAGCATATGTACAATGTATATTTAATCCATGTTCTGCCTTTACTTTTGTTGAACAACGGCAATGACCTCCGTTGTTACGCAGCCATGATCTTTTTTATGTAATCAATCAGTTACTCAAATAAGCTGTCCTGGAAGGCACTACCATAAGACTGATGTGTGGCTACAAGCTAAGTAACTAACCACATTGTCGTCACTCCTTGAAAGGGAATTCAGCCACAGGCACACTGTCAAATACCAAACCGAGGTTATCAAATTACTGCGTCTTACTACACATCGTTGACATTCTTTGGACATAATTTAATGTATCTATCATCTGTTATGAAGTGATTAACCTGGTAAAGCTTCCAGTTCACATAAACCCATAGCTGAATCCATCCGACCTCCAGTGGGGGATTTCTTGATTAACCATTCGTTGTTAAGAGAAATATTATCTTACGTTATTGTACTGTAAAATGGGGACCCCCTCCCCCCACCCACAAAAAAAAAAAAAAAAAAGAGGGAAACAATGCAGATCGCTATGACTGGATCATGATCATTGACTTCCAGTTAACCTCATGAATCAGGATGACGCAGTTTTTGGCATATTCCTGCTACTGTCTGACGATTTTATTGTACTTAGGGAAGCAGTCGTGGGGTGAAAGGATTTAATAAAGACTTTATATAAAAAAGACTACAGTTTTAAAGGCCTCTCCTTAACTGAATAAAATCATCAGGAGGGAGCAAAAGAAAACATGAAAAACGTCCTCGGACTCAGTGGTTTAATCAGTGTGTGTGATAAGGCGGAGCTGTGAATATCTGAGCACGCAGATCATCTCAAGAGCGTCTCCGGCACTAAATTTGCGCTTTAAGTTTCAGGACATTAAGGGTGAAGCAGACACTCCAAATGTTGGGCGCCGATGTGCATCACGACCACTGCAGTGGATGCGAGCCGGTGATTATGGGTTACGGGAATGGATGCCGTCGTTAGATGATGGTGATGATGATGATGATGATCGTGATGATAATGGTAACGACAAGAATTGTGATAAAGATCATGACGACGATGATGATGATGATGATGATGAGGAGGAGGAGGAGGAGGATCTTTAACCAGGCGAGAAGCAGACAAATACCGAGCAAAACCTAAGAGAAAAGTGCTGGATCTAAGAAACAAAAACGAGGATCAGAAACAGAAGAGACGATGAGGAGGGGGTGAGAGGTGGGGTGGGGAGAGTGGAAGGGATAAGGGTGGGGGAAAGGGAGGTGGGGAGATGATGTTGCTGATGGCAGGAGGGTGGGTCGCCTCGCACAGATCCCGGAGAGATAATTATGGAAATCTGCTTTTTAACCTTGGGGCTCTGAGACTACGCGAGGCCCTCCATTAGACTCGACCTCCTCCCGCACCCTCTCCTCTGCTCCTTGGGTTTCTTCCTCCGGCTCTTCTCTCCGTCTTACGTTAGTGAGTCCTTTTCTTATTATATTTTATTTCCCTTTTTTGTTTTCAAGTTCTCTCTCGATTTTCCCCTCCGTTTATCCTCTATTCCGTATGTTTCCTCCTCCAGGTCTTCTGTCCTTCTTGCGTTCGTACTTCCTCTTCCTTATTAATTTATCACTTTTGTTCTCAAGTCCTGTCTCTGCTTTCATGCCTGTTCTCGCACTCGTCTCATTTTCCCCCCTTAACCTTTAGCAGATAGGGTATTCTCTAGTTATAATCCCTTCGATACGTTGGCTTTTTTTTTCTTTTTTTTTTTTTAATCTTCCTACCTCGAGATAAATATATTTAAATCAGGAAGGACCACTCGCACTGAGGGGGTTAACTGAGACTAACTCCCCCGTTTATATGTGTGAACCAAACACTTATTCACTTAACAAAATCGCTTGGAGTTAGCAAAATTACAGTAAAAGCTATTTCATCTGATTAAGCTCAACTAATAAGTGTAATTAACCACAGAAAAAAGATTATTCAGAATGCGCCCTAACTCTTTTAGTGGAAGTAATCTCTCTCAGCTAAATAAATATGCACCATCTAAGCAAGAAAGTATTTTTTGAAGTGTGCCTTAGCCCTGAAAGAGTTATGCTTGTTTTCCTCTCTGACATTTTCTTTCCATTCTTACAACAAATAAAATTCTAGAAATGTGTCTCAGCTCTGAGAAGTTTAAGTTCTAGCTCCTCTGTTACATACTCTTCTTGTTCTTATGACGTCTTCCTGCTCTCATATTCCTCTCCTGTATTCACATCTGATCCTCCTTCTCTCGCGTCGTCTCCCTGCTCTTAGTATTCCTTCTTTTCTTGCGTTTCCCACTCACCATCACGTCTCCATCCCGCTGTCACGTTCACCTCCCACTCACACATTCCGACCGACCTACTCTCATCGTATCCCTCGCTCTCGCCTTCTCATTTTCTGGTTATATTTTCTCTTTGTCACTTCTTGCTTGTCATTTTCTTTGGGTTATTATTTTTTTTCGTTTTTGGCTACTTCACTTAACACTTTTCCTTTTTGTCCTTTTTATGGGCCCCATACTGGGATGGAGACGATACTGTTTTTGCACTTATTGTCTTCTTTTAGTATGTTCTTTCATTAAAAAAAAAAGAAAAAAAACTTTCAATTTGATTTTTTTTTCGTTTCTTCATCATTATGTTGCCATCTTCTTTTGCCACCATCATTCAACATCTCTCTTCCATCCCAGTCGTCTCTTCTTCTCAGCTTATCCTGTTTCCTGCAGGAAGTGAGGTATGTGAACTTCTATACTCTTCTTTCCATGATTGAGGGAGTTGCTGGCCAAGTGGTTAGAGAGGTCGTGTGCTGTCTGAAACGACATGAGTTCGAACCCAGACTGAGGCACAATCTAATGAAATGAACTTTGTTAAAACATATTTTACTCTTTTTCACAAGACCTTCCGACACTCCACAAACTCATGGGCATTAATACCAGTCCACTAGTCCTGAATGAGACGGCCCATACTTGTATTCATTATGGGCGGTGAGCTTTAGTGACAAAGTGGTGACATTTGAAAATGTGTGTGGCACATAGGGGGACTACTGGACCTGAGGAGATGAGCTATCAAGACTATGCCCAGAGTTGGACACAAATAAAAACGATCAGCATTGGTACGACAGGGAATTGGTCGTAATTTTGTCAATGAATCTAAATCCTAACGCCCTCTACTTTTCCGAGTCTATCCAGTCTTGAAACCTTCCTCTCACGACCCTTTCATCCACTTGGCTTTCCCTCCTCACGGCTATTTTCCTCTCCCTTCCTCGTCCCCTCACTTCACTCTCATGACAATTTCCCTCCTGTTTTTCCTCATGACCTCAATCCCTTCTCCTAATCCCTCCCACTCCTCTTCCCACCACAACTTCTTCCTGCGTCCCTTTACCTCGCACACACTCTTCCCAAGAACGTACTCTCCTCGCCTCTCCTCTTTCCTTTTTCCTGTCCTCTTCCTCGCGACCTCTTGCCTTTACGATCTCTCTCTCTCTCTCTCTCTCTCAGTACCTTGATGCCCTTTCCTTTAGCTTTCTTTTTATATACGCCAAGTTTTTTATTCTCTTGCTTGATACTTACGCAAACTATTATCATGATTAATATGAAATAATTGTAGAAGAGAACATTATCACCTCAGTCCAATGGTGCATTTTTAATTTCATTCTCGCGACCTCAAGACGATTATATTAAAATTTAAAGGAAACTCCATCAGTGAAGGGGAAGAGGAAGGCTTTATTTAACTCTAATCCCAAAGGTTTATTTCCAAAAGTTTTATTCTAATCTTAACGAATATCGTCTGGATGCTAGCAAGAATATACTTGAGAATACTTTACCTTGTACAGTGAGCATCAAGAGGTAAAATCCATGCAAGTTATTAACAAACAGGTTATAGAGAACATAAGTCAACGTCAGTACGGTTGTTTATCTAGTTGTCTCTGCCTTCCGTGTTTCTTATTTTTATTGTTGTCACTTTTATCTTGCACAGTCTGTAACTTCTGTGTTCTCTAACTTTTGCCACTTTTCTTTGTCTATCTCTTCCTCATTCTGCCATACTCCCCTGTTCTCTTCCCTGCCCCAGCCTCTTTTCTTACCCACCCATATTTCTTGCCTCTGCATTGCTATAACCACATCTCTTCCTCTCTCCTGTATTTATATGTATTTATAAATACACGGATCAGTGTCTGAACGTAAGTAAAAAAGTAAATGAATAGATTAATAAATAATCTCAATGAAAAAATTGTTACAAACTGTTCATTAATTTCACCTCGAAAGTCTCTTGTAAAATAAATATGATCATCTGACTAAGCTATATGAATAAATAAACAGAAAATAGTAAGATGTCACTATAAAGAGAAGGTTAATGATTACTTACTGATCCCTTCACTACGAGAAGTAACCCTTAGGCTAAATAACACTACCCGGCCTTGGTCTCAATAAAAAGGAAGAAGTGATCGAGGCGAAAGAGTTTAAAGAGGAGGATGGAGGGGCCATTCCAAAGCGAAATCTTCAGAAGATCCCAAAATTACTGACAAAATATCGCGAGGAGTCAGAGGAAGGAAAGAAGACAGGGAAGGAGAGAGAGAGAGAGAGAGAGAGAGAGAGAGAGAGAGAGAGAGAGAGAGAGAGAGAGAGAGAGAGAGAGCGGGCTGGGGAGGAAAAGTGGGAGTGTGAGCGAAGAAGGGAAGAGGGAAGGAAGTAGAGAAGGAAGGAGAGAATGAATGGAGGTTCGAAGGATGGAACACGGGAAGGATGGAATGAGAGAGGGAAGACAATGGGCAAAGGAATGTTGAAAGGAAGAAGCATAACTTGTGTATTTTATTCAGCTTAGGAGAGACTTTTCTAACAGAAGTGGTTAGACAGAGCCTTCATTAATCCACTTAATGAGATATCTTTCCTAAGTTAAACGAAATCGTCTGAAGGTATAAAAGTTAATTAATAAAAGCCGTTATCGTAGAAGGCATTAGTATTTCTACAGCTCATGTGCTTTGCTGTTTTTGTTCCCTGTTTCTGTTTTCTCACCCGCATCACAAGGTGGAAAAGGGTAATGATGATGATGATGATGATGAGAAGGAGGAGGAGGAGGAGGAAGAAGAAGATTTCGGGTACCTTTCACGCTATATATAAGTAGGAAAGAGGTTTCGAGTAATGATGGTGGTGGACGATTTTCACATCTCTTTACTGGGAACTATAACCCTCCAGTTTTAGTAATTTGTCATTTCTTGCTTCTGGATCCTTCCTATCCCGGATGATGATGATGATGATAATGATGTTGATGATGATGGTGTTCACATCTGTACACCTTTGATATACTTTACAGATAGACTTTTTTTTTTTTTTTTTGAAAAGAAATAAGCAGTCCCAGTGACAGTGTTGGCCACTGTTTTCCACATGTGGACGATAGTTCCTATACAGCTTGACATTTATAGACGATACAGTAGTAAACCTGATAATGATGATGATGATGAAGGTGATCATGATGATGATGATCTTTCACATCTGTACGACAATTTTCTACGCAGCACGAGTTTAGAAACAAAATAAATACACAAAATTTGCATTATCTGGAATACTGACATAACAAGACATATGATTCTTTTTTTTTTTTTTTTTTTTTGACGTTCGTATAAAATTTTACAGCATGAGCCCCCGTCGTGCCAAGTGCCATTCCTGTCTCTTTTGCTTCTGGGTGTTTTGTAACAAGGAGAGGCAGGTTGGGACTGGGTTCTTGGTTCCATCAGTCTTCCTTTAACTTATGGTATATATTACTTGTATGTTTCTGACTTCACTAAATACGGATATCATATTTTCTCTCTGTCTATCTATATACCTATGTTGCTTCCCCCAAGGAAAGGGAGGTAGCCGAGACAGGACGACACATTCCCAATTTACTCATCCACTCAAACACATTCATTCGCATCTTAGCCCCAAAGGTGAGAAGGGACAGATCCTCACCGCACCACACCACACGAGGGTTTACTGCGCAGTGCAATCAGCGACATGCGCAGCAGGGCCCAACAGCAGAGCTTGTTTACCCTGCCACATCACAATGGGCCCATCCCCTTACCCGCACCTGACCTGATCAGCTGATCAGACAAACGCGGGAGAATATCCCCTCAGGGCTGCGTCATCATTTACTCATTCACATTTTCTCTCCCTTGATTTCCGTCATGCACAGCCACTCTTCCCTGCTCAACAGACATCCCTCTCGCATCCAACGCTCTCTTCACACTGTCCATCCATCCCATTCGTGGTCTTCCTCTCAGCCTTACACCTCTCACATCAGATCTAGTTATCTTTTTCACCAATCACTCATTATCCATTTTCTCCATATTTTATTTATAGATAATAGTGACAGTATTCACCTCCATCTTAGAAATGAATCCTGTAGGAACTAGATGCCTTGGCAAATTCATCGTGCACCTGAGCAGTCCTGCAACACTGATGGGATAAATCTACAATCATACTTCCGATACATGTTGTACCTTAAACAATGCACTCTCCAGAAGTTTTGAATTACTACTTCCCAAATCTGGAGAAACCCCATCATTGTGCACAGGGTTAAACCTATACTGTACATTAACTTTCAGGAAACTTCACTGCATCTTCACATACAACCCTAGGATGTCCACATTTAAAGCACTGATTCTGGTTTTCGTCTCCTTTTTACTATATATATATATATATATATATATATATATATACTGTATATATATATATATATATATATATATATATATATATATATATATATATATATATATATATACTGTATATAGTTGAATCGGTTTAACCAAGCACAGAATATGAGAGGATTACAAGTATACACCACACTCAGTGGAAATTATGATAGGGCAGTCGAGAAATGCTTTACTGTAGATCGGTCTATGTATGTTAGACGAAATAGTATTAATTACTTGACTCACATTTCCATTAATTTGTGAGAATGTAACTTATTTATATAAAAGTTGGTTAATATGATTCTAAAGTCTGATACAGTAGTACCATTTAAAAATGGCATCTAAAACACAAAACAAGGTAGACAGTCGCAAAATATCAGCATGCGCCTAATGCTGAATTGATGTGTTGTCCTTTACAGGTTGGGATAATGCAGCACATAATTTCCGTCCCTCTTTTGCAATGAAACATTAATAGTATAATGTGACTTTTTTTTTTTAATGCACGAAAGATGGAACCAAAGGCCAGGAGCCCACATGATAGCTCCTTCCAAGAAAAAACAAAAACAAGATGAAAAAAATCATTCGGGAGCCGAATGTTAATCGCCCGCCAGAATATGCTGTTGGCCAAGGGCAAGATTTTGGTCATATCTTGAGACCCTGAAGGTTTCACTTTGATAGCTCACACAGTTCATGAGAAATAATGGTGCTAAAGACAAGCGATAAAAACTACTTGACCTTTGGCAGCCATTTGGGTGACCTTGACCTTGACCCCGCGTGCTCATTTTCGAACTCGGCCAAGATTATGGCCATATTTTGATATCCTGAAGGCTTCAAGTTGATAGCCGAAGCCGTTCATGAGATATAATGGGAACACACACGCGCACACACACACACACACACACACACACACACACACACACACACACACACACACACACACACACACACACACACACACACACACACACACACACACACACACACACACACACACACACACACACACAAACAAACAAACGCAAAGAGGCTGGCAAAAACATTATCACTCCGCCTCGTAAAGGCGGGCAATAATAACAGTAAGCCAAATTCAAGATCTGTTCATTTCGAGATGCCTGGACACACTGCGTTTGAAAGTCTGGAGATCATAAGCTGTAGCAAATACAGACAGAGGGAGACAGTTCCAGAGGTGACCTGTTGCATTCAAGAAGGACTGTGAGTAACGGAGAATTGGACAGAAATGGGATGAAAGTTGGTTGCTAGGCGGGTGCTACGCGCCCACTGCAGCGGTGGAGGAATACAAGCAGACAGTTCAGTAAGTAACGATAGAAAAGAAATAAAGATGCAACAGTGCGGTGAAGAGACAGAGGTTGAAGGGAGCAAGTAAGAGGAGGAAAGTTAATGAGGTGAGAAGCCTTTGCCTCCATCATGTTGAGCAGAGAAGTATGTCGGGAGTCTCCCCACACATGAGAGTTGTACTCTACACAAGGACGAATAAAACCCGTGTATAAAGTCAACAACTGTACAGGGGTAAAAGAAGAAGAAAAAAAAAAAAAGCAAGGAGTCGGCTAAGCACACCTAATCTTTTGGAAGTAGGGTTTATAAGAGAGGTAATATGATCTTTCCAAGATAAATCCCGAGAGAATGAAATCCCCATTATGTTTAGAGATGATGTAGGATTGAACTGGACATGTTAAAAACTAGAGGATACTCCTGCGGAAGATTTTTTCGGGATGACAGATGTAAGTTTGCTAATGCCTCTCGCTTACTCCTGCCAGCTTAGGTTTAAGGGAGTAGTGGTTGAGGGAAGCCTTCCTGCTTTGCTAACCTTGCCTTTGACTCATAGAACAAATACCGTAGGTTTAACCTACCTTGTGATAATCCATCGAAAGACCATTGGTGTCTGCATTCCTTTCCACTCATTTGTATTCCCTGAGCGCCATCATTTTACCTTTCACTTTTACCATATTCACCTTTTGCCATCTCACTCATTATCTTAATGTTTTCATCCTCGAAATTATCATCGATATCGTTTTTCCTTCGTCTTCTACCTTCTCTCGTTTTCTAGTAGCCTACGTCCTCCATATTCCCCTGCATTTATCCTACTATCTTTTGTACCATCATTTTTCTCATCGTCACTTACCCCAATATCATTTCCCGTTCACGTCTCATGTCTCACTCTGTTAATACCAACTTTACTCCCCTCTTCACCTTCTATACTCCTTACCCTCATTTATTTTTCTATCTTTATCACGATTTCTGTTTCCGCTTCCATCTTTCTCTCCCTTGTCATCATCTTTCTTCCTCTGTCTATCCTCTTCATGCTTCGCCATCCCCCCTCACCATTTTCTAATAATTTCCTCCTCCTCCTCGTCCTTGTCCTCCTCCTTAACATCATCAACATAATCATGTTTTCCTTCACATCTCTCCTGTGAAACACCATTTTCTTCTCTCTTCATTTTCTGCATCATCATATCCACCGCCTTCTCTACCTTACCACTGTCATCTCTCCCACTCCTTCCATCCTTTTCATCCCCTCCCTTCCCCTATCTCATCTCACTCCCTCTCCCCTTCACACCCTGCATATATTCATGACTCGGTGCTCATGCATGATTTATGAATACATAGTGCTTGCATCAGAGCTTGCAAACATTCGCATGTATACCGAAAAAACAGGGAGGGGGGGAAGGATTGTTCTTTCTTGTTTACGGAACCCTTGTTATCAGGTCAGGGCAGCTTTTGCTGTAAACGTTCTTTTTTTATAATGGTGCCAAAAAATATATTCAGCACCGAACAAAATTCTGGGAATGCGCCAACAGTCACTGAATGGAGACGTGGTATATTTTCTACGTCCAGCTTGTATGTTGTACTAATTTTTTGTGTTCTAAATTGGTCATGCTTCTGTGGCTTATCATTCCTATGTACTGCACACTGATTATGAGGAAGATGATGATGATGATTGGCATTTGAACACTTTGTTGACAGATTTGGTATAGAATTCTCTCTCTCTCTCTCTCTCTCTCTCTCTCTCTCTCTCTCTCTGATGATGGTTACAGTTAAAACATATTATAAAAATTGACGTTATCCTTGTTTTTCCCCCATGCAGATTACGGCGAATACTGTAATGCAGTAAACTTGAGAGGGGTGATACTTTCTGTATGACCATGCCATCGTCAGACGATTCAACCTTTTCACTCCGATGCTATACTTTTCCTTTGAATTCATTCTATGTATACATGGTTTTGTAGACTATTTTCCGGAGTGGAGGGATTAGCTATAGCCTCCATTAGCCCCTTAACTGGAAGGCGTCCATCTGAAGATGAATTTTTCAGTCGTCTGAAGGCAATAAGAACAAAATGAAGGACGGATGGAAAAATGAAGAATTTGCACCAGGGCATAAAATGGCTACATGACACTAAGGCAGAAGGAAACAGAAGGAATAATTAAATAGATAGGCATAAGTTTAAGGGTTAATAAGGATAAACTTATCATCAGACTAGCTTAAAGTGATAAGTGGAGCTACTCAAGGATCAGTTCTAGGACCAGTTCGTTCGTTATTTATATCACTGATCTTTAAAATGGACTCATATGGATATTATGAAAATATGCAAGTGACACGAAGGTTGAAGGCAAAGTAATTACGATAGCAGACTGTGAATCTATACAAGACGACCTGGATTAGCTAATGCATTAGAGTGAGAAATGGAAGATGAAAATTACTTGAAAGAACAAAAATATAAGGCAATGCATTTTGGAGACAAAAACATTAAGAATATTGCACATTAAGTACCCTGCTGACGGAAGTAAAGGAAGAAGAATTTAGAAGTAATTATCAGTAATACCTTCGAAACAGTGTCTTGGTGCCAGTAACAAGGCAAGCAAAATGTTCAGCTGCATCGCAAGGAAGTTTGATTATAAAACGCCCTATGTAATATTTAAGTTTTATTCGTCAACAGTTAGACCACATCGAGAATACAGTGTGCAGCAATGGTCCCTAAAACTTTGGATGAAGACAGACTCAAGACATTGCAGCGTAGAGTCACAAAAATAATCCCATTGCTGCAAAACTTACCCTACGAAGAGCGACTGAAGGAACTAAAAGTGCTTTCTCTAAATAAGTAACCCTTTATAAGAGATCTTATACAAGTTTTTGAAATTCTTAAATCTGACGATGCTAAATATGAGAATATGTTTTATAGTACAAAATGATACTGTGACTAGAAATAATGGAATGAAACTATAAAAAAGAAATGCAACACTGAAAGAGGTAAGAATTACTTTAATATTAACATAGTGGAACAATGGAATAGGTGACCCACGAGAGTAATTAGTGCAAAAACTATTGATACGTAAAAAAAAAAAAAAAAAATCAGCTAGACGAACACTTTGAACCTACAGGCTGTCACTGAGTAAGTAATGTTTATTTCCAGGTTGAAGTGTGTGCTGACGACTATGAGATATTTACTTAACTAGAATATTCGACGATTGCGTTCTTCCTTTTGTAGACCTTGAGAACAGATATTACCTAGGGCTAAGTTGTTCCTCTTCTGCCCCTCATATAAAAATTTCCATGCTTCTTCCTTCTACCAAGCATGATGTCTTTTCCTTTTTCCTGCCGGTGTAAACTGATGATATGGTGGGTGAGGGAGGGCCTTCTGCTTTTCTATCCTTTTCCCTTGCACATTGGTTAAAACTTAGAAGAATTAGCCTTCTCTTTTTAACAGATAACCTCACCATGAGCCAACAAGCTGTTATCTGTATTTCCTACATACTTCTATGTACTTCTTATGTACCCTCACACTCACTCGACCCCCCTCCTAATCTTCATTCCACCTCCCTCCACTCCACCACTCCCCTCACAGCATCTCACCCTTCACTCTACCTCTCCACTCACTCCACCACCTCTCTCTTCATTCCTCCTCCACATCACTCCAACTCACCACTCACTCTACCTCACCATTCATTCCACCTCTCCACTCACTCCACATCTCCAATCATGCCTCCTCACTCCTCACTCCACCTCTCCAACCATTTCTCCCCTCTCATCACTCCACTTTTCTCATTATTCCATCTCTCCCTCACTCCATCTCTCCATTAATTCCAGGTCTCCATTAATTAAAGCTCTCCACTAAATCCACGTCTCCCTCACTCCAGCTCTCGTCTCATTCCACATCTCCCCTCACTCCACCTGTCCTCTCACTCGCCTCCCACCCCTTAGGCAGTCATCCACATTCAAAATCTTAGTAAGAGTTGCTGCAAACTTAATTTTTGAACTCGTAACATGAACCTGAGCTCTTTAAGTGGACCACATATTGCAACATTAGTGAAGAGAAACCTACTACTCTTTGCAATGGCAGTGAAAAAAATTGTTGTACTAATAGTGAGACCTTTAGTTATGACCTATGATCATACTTTCAAGGCTACTCTCTCTCTCTCTCTCTCTCTCTGTAATCGGTCTATCTATCTTTATACAGATGGATCGATAGATAGATAGACAGATAGATATAGATATACGGTATATTCACTAGTACAATCCTTCTCTTGTTTCCTTTAGTCATTTTTTTTTCCTCGATGTTTTCATTGCAGCCCTTTTTGGTGGCCCACTGCTTGCCGATTTTGATGTTTTTGGCTCCAAAGTTTTTGCATTCCCTTCAGTTCTGTCATGTTTTTTTTTTTTTTTCGTGATCCTTTTTGTTAATCCGGGTGATTATCATCAGCTTTCGAATGGTTGTTAAAAATAGATGGGTCAGATACAACGTTCATTACATTGTTCAGTAGGAGAGATGTGCCCTAACCTTTATAGTCATCTGAAATTGGCAACAACAGAACGAAAAATATGACATCGAACTGGAATGTGTCTAAATGTAATATCTGAGAAGGACGTCGTGAAACTCTATACTCGTTTAACTCTACTCGTAACTTGGTCTAAAGCTGTTATCTCTCTTTCTTGAATGTCGAGCTGTAGCAAAAGATTAACACTAGAATATGGTGCTGGTCATGAGTAAGTGCTGCGGAAAGAATGCAGAATCACAGCAAAGGATTAACACGACTATGGTGCTACTCACGTGGAGAGCTGTGGAAGGGATGTGCGAGTAGAGCCATTGCAATAGATTAACACAATGATATGGTGCTAGTCATGAGTAACTGCTATGGAAAGGCTGTAGTCATAATACTATCCTTTTATGACACAAAGTTATGTGGAACAGGCTGCAAATGAATGAAAATCTAGGCCAAGTTCGTATAACGGAGGTATATACGTTGACTTACGTAAAGGTACAGTAAGTTTCAGACCAGTCAGAGCAGAAATTAATAAAGTCGTGAGGCTGTGGCAAGGAATGATGGCTAGCAGAACGAGAACGCCAACGCCACACCAAAGGAAAAGAAAGAAGATAACAAAGAAAAACTAAGAAAAGAAAGAGAAAGAAACGGAAGAAGCAAAACATATTCCCTAGAGAACGGTAAGAAAGGTCGAGGTTGGAACTGGAGAGAGAGAGAGAGAGAAAGAGAGAGAGAGAGAGAGAGAGAGAGAGAGGAGGGGAGCGTTAGGAATTCGAATACGAGAGGTATGGTGGAAAAAGAAGAAAGAAAAAAGGAAGAGGAAGAGAGAAAGGTCGAGGTCAGACCTGCGAAAGTTTGGAAAAATAAAGGTTGCTGGGGGAGTAACAGAGAGAGAGAGATGCAGAGAAAGCAAGCAAGTCCCCTGAGACAGATATCCATGAACAAATTAACCCGGACACCCTCAAACACCCACCCACCGGGCCCCAACCCCACCACTGACAAGCCTCATATTCATCACACTCATCACCCTAACGAGCCCTCCACACCCACTCAGGCAGCCAATGTTCCGCACTGTGATTCAACTGTAATTGGCGCGGTCGTTTGTGCGATGATAGGGGTAATAATGTGACATAATTCATTAGTAAGTTTAATGACATGCCGAGCTATCCAGTGCTCATGTCGTGGTTCATTATTAACTCGCTAGACTGAAAACCGCGTAAGTGAATATTAACTGTCAGTAGGGTAGCGTCATTTATAAATGCGGGGGCGGCTCTAGCAGCGGCTCTCTCTCTCTCTCTCTCTCTCTCTCTCTTGCTATTTTTGGAATCTATATGCTTCGCTTCCGTGGACTTTTGCTACATTATCAAAGCCACACCGTACATCACACGACACAACAATACACCATACCACACCACACCACATCATACCACCTTCTCACACCGCACCATACAAAATAACAAGCACACACCATATACACCACGGCACACCAAGGTCCCTGATGCATATACCACTTATGTAATTACCTCCGCCAAGGAGGTTATGTTTTCACCCCTGTCCGTTTGTTTGTTGGTTAGTTGGTTTGTGAACAAGATTACACAAAAACTACTGGACGGATTTGTAGAAGAATGGGCCTTGGCCCAGAATACACTCCATTAAATTTTGGTGCGGATCCGGATAAAGGTGCGGATCCAGGATTTTTTTTTTTTCACTTTAACTTTGCTAGATAGGACGTTGGCGGAGGTATGCTCTCTACTGAGTGCCATTTTAGTTTTTACTTTGTTCTTGATAGTGAACATTAATTAAATTCACTTTTTTTCGGATTTATTTTCTTGATAGTGTTACTCATAAATTTATCTGAGTCTGTGGAAATGTTACCTAAAACTTCGATTACACCGACGTCTTTTGTCTTCTATTCTTGCGACTCCCTGGTGATTTAGTTCAACTTCCCACAGCTACCGATAAGAGATTAAATAAGATTTCATGAAAATCTCTCAGTTAAACGAAAATCTATTAAAATCCACAAAGGAATAAGCAACCACAACTTTATAAGTCAGGAACTTTGCAAATGTTCACAACAAAAATATCAAAAATCAGCAATTATCAAACTCTAAATTATTAAAATTCTCAGCTAACAATTTTATCACTGTGGCTTCATACCATATGCATTTTTCGACTCTCGCTTGCAGCAAAGGTTTCAACAAAGTAATGAATGTCCAGTTCTTTTAAAATGGTCGATCTCTGTGCTAAGTAACGCCCACGACAAACCGCGATTATAATTTAGCGTAGATACTAGACAAGATTTAATCCTTTCAAGATTTAAAAATTTAATTTCACTTTCACACCTAGTTCGAAACAATGACATATGAAACTCTGTACAGTACATCGATAAATTTAGGAGCCTGTGAATGAAAACTGTCGAGGACCTACAAGTATATACCTCCTGAAGTGGTTGTAGCATGGAGTATGAGGTGTCCAAAGATAGACGGTCCCATAGTAATGGGATTACAGATAATCGCTGACAAAGATCCGTCATTCTTTCATATCTTTGTTTCTCTAGTGAAATTCCTTGTTGATGTTCCTACTGAGGCAAGGATGAGAGTCTTACCACCTTTGTGGGTAAAGACGTACTGAGGTTACATATTCAGGCTAAAACCATTTGCTAAGTTGTGGGAAATGACAGTAGCAAAAGAGTTGCAAAACCTGACAGTGATATATCTTAACCCATTCGCTTTAACAGAGTCCCTTGAGGTATTTTTAACGCCTTTCAGTTCAACGACGGAGTTTTCATTTTACATGTGTTACCTTCTGACGATTTTATTAATCCCTAGAGGAACCACTAACGGAAGAGGTTCATTAAAATTTGCA
Source organism: Coenobita brevimanus (assembly GCF_032717465.1). Classification (NCBI taxonomy): domain Eukaryota; kingdom Metazoa; phylum Arthropoda; class Malacostraca; order Decapoda; family Coenobitidae; genus Coenobita; species Coenobita brevimanus. Next base: position 17,737,955 of record NC_137030.1, on the reverse strand, counting down.
CCACAAGAGCTTTGAATAAAATCACCCGGCAGCAGCACTAGAGGGGAAAGACATAACCGAAGTGAACGGATTAATTTTAATTTTGGGCGAATTTCTCAGGCTGAGAGAAGTTCGAAATGCCAAAAGGGTAAATGCTGGTGAACGTACAGTCATGAACAAAAGTTCATTGACACTTCTTTACCGGAAGAAACAGTGAAAAGTATTACGTGAGGTATTTTTATGTGATAACAACATGAAGCACACACCAAAAGAGTATCTCAGGAAGGATGTTTTCTGTCTTTGAGGAGGAAATACGGAAGGATGGACAAAACGCTGGCAGAGGAATGTCGGCGAAATTTTGCTTATGGCTGTATATCTGACAGGGTTGGCAAAGAACCCGAATTAGAAAAAAAAAAAAAAAAAAAAAAGTCCAGATTTTACATAAAAAAGCATTTTTTTTTTTTTAAATAATAAAACCCGGGTAAAACCCAGGATTTTTACAAACCTTGAGATTTTTATACAGTAGATATCTTTATTTCTTTTAAACGATTTATTGTAAAAAATATATTTTATAGCACAGTAAGTATTATTTGGTCCCTTTTTTTTTTTTTTTTTTTTAACAAATTAACGTGCACCAGACCACCTAATTTTATAGGCCTATTAATCAATCCTTGATAATGATATTTAATTGCTCACAGCTTCTTGTTCAAGGTATCAGGACTCACCCTTGTGGACTGTTAGAGCTTTCTAAGTACCAAGCATCTGAATTCTATGAATGAAAAATTGCATATATATGCAACAATATACCGTAGCCTGTATATTTTGTTTAAGTGTTTTTTAAGTGAAGTGAAGGTTTTTAAAAGCAATTATCATAAATTAATTTCCAGTTACTAAATCTGACATTTCGGTTTGCTTTATTTTTCTGTATAGTATTTGACTGTACCATAACAAAATATTGGACCAGCTATGTACACTACTCCTTAAATCAATTGTTAAGCATCAGATATGAAAATAAGTGTACATTACATTAAGTACAATAGTTATGAATATCAATATACAATAGACTTTTTCCAGCGAAAGGAAAGAGAGCTACAGAGACAAAAACAAGTGTTAACACAGAAAACTACAATACCTGCAAACCTTAAATGGCATCGTATGAGGTTGCATACCTAGTTGCACAGACCAAAAAGCCTCACACAATAGAGGAAGACCCCATCAAACCCCCTGCAGTGGCTATGTGTCGAGCTATTCAAGGAGAAAAATGGCTGGTGACCTTGAAACAGTCCTTCTGTCGAAGGACACCGTAGCTCGGCGTATTAATGACATTGCGAATGATATTAAGTGTCGGCTGATTGATAGGGTAAAGAAAGTGAATTATGCTTTTCAGTTAGACGAGTCAACTGATATATCAAATTCTGCTAAATTACTTTTTTTTTTTTTTTTGTGTCCGACTCTGGGCATAGGTTTCACAGTCTGCTCTCAAGGCCCAGTAGTCCTCCTACATACTATACACCTCTCTACATGTCACCACTTCGGCGCTAACACCCACCGTCCATATTGAATACATGCTAGGGCTGTCTCATACAGGACTGGTGAATTGGTATTAGCAGGGGTATTTTTACGACATGTCGGCGGGTCTTCTGGTAGATCAGTAAAGTCTGATTTCATGAAATTGAAATCCTTAAACTGTTCCCTGCCCCAGCAGGGATTTGAACCTGGGTCCGGTAGGACTGCAGGCCACCTCTCTACCGATTCAGCCATCGCATCCCCATTCATAAGATAAAGTTTGGGTGGAAAACTTAACGAAGACATACTTTTCTGCACTACGCTGGAAGGAACGTGCACAGGAAATGACATTTTCACAACGTTGGACAGCAAACTACGTGAGGTGGGACTGTCTTGGGACCAGTGTGTTGGTGTGTGCAGAGACGGAGCTGGAGCATGCTGGGTAAAAGGAAATGACTAAAAGCAAAGGTCTTACAAGTGGCTCTTCTCGTTCATTTTACTCACTGTATTATTCACCGAGAAGCTCTTGCTAGCAAAGCTCTTGATCCAGAGTTAGTTTCTTCAAACTGCAGTTAAAATAGTGATCTACATAAAATCACGCCCTCTGAACGCCAGGTTGTTTGCCACACTTTGTAAAGAGATGGGCTTGGAGCATGAAGCTTTATTGCTCCACACAGAGGTCAGATGGCTCTCCCGAGGAAAAGTTCTCACACGCCTGTACCAGGTGAGAGACGAGGTGCGCCTGTTCCTGCTTGAATCTGGGTCCCAACTCAGTGTTCATATGACTGACCCCAACTGGCTAGCAAAACTTGCATATTTGGCATGCATTTTCCAAAAAACTGAATGCACTGAACCTGTCAGTACAAGGCCCAAACACAAATATTTTATTAATGTCTGACAAAGTAAATGCATTCACAAGGAAGCTGGAACGATGGGCTGTGAGAGCTGAAAGGGGCAATTTTGAAATATTTCCCGAGCTGGAAGAATTTATAGAACAGAATGAATTATGTTTGGATTACATGAAAGGAGCCGTAGCCATTCACCTCCGAAGCCTTCTGGACCATTTCAAAAAGTACTTCCCAGAAGAGACAACTCTAAAACAATATGACTGGATACGACAATCGTTCACTGCTGCTGGGAATCACCTATCATCTGACCTGGAGGATGCACTGCTGGAGCTCTCCTGTGATTCTACAACACTGGATGAGTTCTGGATATCAGTGGCAGAGGAATATCCAGGATTATCCAAGGCTCCAAAGAAAGTACTGACTCCTTTCGGATCGACCTATCTTTGTGAAGTTACTTTTTCCGCACCGATATATATAAAAAACAAATATCGATCACGACTTAGTGTGCAGGATGATCTACGTGTTGCCGTCTCCAGCATCACCCCAAGGATGGAGTTGTGTTCCAAAACGCAGGCCCACTCATCTCACTAATAATGGTAAGCTGTTCATGCTAAACTTCTGCCTACTTTAAATATGTGTAAAGCAAGAAGATAGGATATATATTACACTGATTATTGTATTATTTATGTATTTATGAAGTCATAGCGAATATAGCCTACTTATACTGTTATGATACGGAGCAATAGGACTCAGCCTTTGTGTGAGAGTGTGTGTGTGTGTGTGTGTGTGTGTGTGTGTGTGTGTGTGTGTGTGTGTGTGTGTGACAGAGTGTGCATCTGTGTGTCAGATTGTCGGCAATGCTTTGGTGGGGAGGGGGATCGCAAGTCTTTCTAAGTGATATGGAGGTGTGTCGCAACCCAAAAAGTTTGAAAACCTCTGTATTAAGATACTGTACCCATATACAACACATGCAATTTTTACAACATGCTGGAAAAAAAACATAGAGAAAAAATTAACTTTATGTTAAACAAATTGTTTTCAGTGCATAAAATAAAGTCAGTCATAACGGGTAGAGTTTTGTTAGTTCATTTACAGTATTATATTGAATTCTTAAAAATAAATCTGTAAATAAAAAAAAGTAAGTATTATTTGTGTAAGTTGGACCGCAATGTTAAATTTAAGTTAATTAAGTTGTGAAATTTGTATGTATTGCATGAAAGGGTAAGCTTTTGTTGAATGACCAGCTTGGGAGTGAACTTTGGCAATGAGACACTGGAGATGGTGGACAAGTTTTGCTACTTGGGAGATACCATCTTTGCCGGTGGTGGGGCCAAGGCATCCACTATTGCCAGAATCAGATGTGGCTGGAGAAAGTTCAGAGAACTGCTGCCAATTCTAACCATGAAAAAAACCCCACTCCCCTTGAAGGGAGAGGTGTACACTTCATGTGTTAGATGCACAACGACATAGGCATCAGAAATGTGACCTGTCAAAGCAGATGATATCCAGTGAAGAACTGAAAAGACAATTAGATATCAAGAGTATCAACGATGAGATGTACACAAACAGGCTTGGTTGATTTGGGCATGTGGAGAGGATGAATGAACTAAGCTGGGTGAAAAGATGCAAGTCGGTGAAAGTGGAGGAAGCCGCAACAAGGGTTAGGCCTAGAAAGACTTGGGATCAAGTGAGGCAGCTCTGAATTGGGCTGCCTGGAGCGCCGCCTTCAGGACATGAGACAGGAACCGCGCTTTGTGTGGAGTACTCTGTCTTTAAATTTGTATATGTATGTATATGTATATAATTAATTAACTAAATAATTAATATATTTATTTATTATTTTTTATAATTGCCCGCCCTGGATTTTTAAACTAACAAACCCGGCCCGGGCGGGTAAGTGGGTAGGTACCCGAGGGGCTACCCATGCCAACCCTTACATCTGATGAAAAGAAAAAGTTGGCTAATTAAACCATTTCGTAGCAATTCATTTTTTTTCTTCCGGCCTTAACAAGATTTAACAACTTCACTCCGATGCCGTGTTTAATCTTGTTTTTCCTGCCTCCCTCTGAATCAGTAGAGCTTAAGGAAAACGTTTGGCGTTGGAAGAGTTAACGAAATCTTTTCTGAGCTGACCAAATCTTCTGGGGCAAAGGGTTTTGACGAAGCTGTATTTAATCCTTTTAGTGTGAAGTCTCTCATGAGGCGGACATAACTCTCTGAAGGTAGCTAGAATGACGCAAAAATACGTCGGCGTACTGAAGGAATCAAGTATGCTTAGGTGATGTTTGCTGAACAGGAGAGGTTAAATGTAGCCTTCATTATACTCTTCAGGAGAGGTGATTCCCAAAGTTAGTAAAATCCTTGAAGAGTAGTAAAAATATTTTAAAAAAAAGTATGGCAACATCTCAGTGATGTGAGGGAGAGAAAAAGAGAAAAAAAGACAAGGCAAAAACAAGCGAGAGAAAAGTATATAAAAGTAAGCCGGGAGGAGAAGGAAATGGAGGCAAAGAAGTGGCGAAGTAAACTTGAGAAAAGGGAGAGGGGGAAAAAGAGAGGAGACTGCTATTGAAGAGAGCAGAGGAGGAAGGAAATTGTTGAGAGCAGATGGGATGGAAGCGAATGGTGGGGGTGGGAATGCCGAGAGAGAGAGAGAGAGACAGAGAGAGAGAGAGAGAGAGAGAGAGAGAGAGAGAGAGAGAGAGATTCAAATAGTCGGATGATTTTTTTTTTCTCAGTCCCTGTGATGGATGGGATGTGTAGTACTGGTGCTGACAGGTGTGTAGAGAAGCAGATGTGTAAGATCTCTGACAAGTGTGTGAGATATGGCTGAGATGAAGGGAAGATGGTAGATACTTCATACTAACTACAGGTGTGTGAAAGAAGTGTGATAATTGTGTGTGTGGTGATGGTGATGACTGTGAATGATTGTGGTTATTATGTGCTGTATAGGTTACAGGTGCAGTTGTAGTGGTGATGTTATTGACAGGTATGCGGTGGTGCTGGCAATGGAAAGTTTATGACACAGGTGATGAAAGGTGTGTGGTCATGGTGCAAGGTAAATGGTGGCGGCAGTGTGTGATGTAGTAGTGTAAGGTGATGGTGATGGCAAGTGTATGGTGGCGGTTATGACAGGTGTGTAATGTAGGTCGCGTAATGACGGAGCGAGAAGAGTAGTGATGGTGACACGTGTTTGGTGGTGGTGGTGGTAACAAGTGTGTGGTGGTGATTGCAGTGGTGGCAGGTGTGTGTGTGTGTGTGTGTGTGTGTGTGTGTGTGTGTGTGTGTGTGTGTGTGTGTGTGTGTGTGTGTGTGTGTGTGTGTGTGTGTGTGTGTGTGTGTGTGTGTGTGTGTGTGTGTGAGGGGTTTGGGGTGTGTGGGGTGGGGATGGGGGTATGCTTATGGTGATAGCAAGTGTGTGACTGGGAATGGTGTGTGCTGATAGTGAATAGTCTGTGCTAGAGGTGAAAGGTGTTTTGTTATGGTGAGTGGCACAAGGTGATAGTTGGTGCTGTGTGGTGATGATTGATAGTGTGCAGAGATACGACAGTGAGGGGAATGTTGGAGGTTAAATTAATGGTGTGTGATGATAACTGGTGAGGTGTGCTGGTGGTTGATGGTGTGTGGTGATAGTGAGCAAAGTGTGATGCATGACGGCGTGCTGTGATAGTGAGCTAGGTGTTCTGATGACTGATGGTGTGTGGTGATTATGAGCGAGGTGTGATGGTGGTGAGTGGTGCATGGTGATAGTGAGTAAGGTGTGGTGGTGGTTAATAATGTGTGGTGGTGGTGACTGATGTGTGGTGATAGTGTGTGGTGTGTTGTGGTAGTAGTATGTTGTGTGTGGTGGTTGTTTGAGTTTCTAGTGGTGGTGGTTTATGGTGTGTAGTGGTTGTTGATGATGTGCGGTGATTGTCAGTGATGTGTGGGGATGGCTCATGGTGTGTAGTGGCGGTAACACATCTGTTTAACGGTAACGGCCGCTGTGGTGATGGTGGTTGTAGTGTGGCATGAGCGTATATGTGTGTGTGTGTGTGTGTGTGTGTGTGTGTGTGTGTGTGTGTGTGTGTGGTGACAAGTGTACGTGATTGTGGAGAAAGATGTGTGGTGGTCAGTGACAGATGTGTCGTGGGTGGTGAAAGGTGTGAGGCGTTGATGACGAGTGTTTGGGAGATGGAGTAAGTGTATGGGGGCCCTTGCAGATGTGTGTCAGGTGTGTGAGGATGGGTGACAGGTATATGGATGGGTGACAGATGTGTGGGAGGGAGGTGACAAGTGCGCAGGAGGGAGGAGACAGGTGTGTGATGCTGGTGGCGAATATAAAAGGGAGGGTTAAATGCGTGGCAAATGTGTGATGGGGTGGTGACAGGTGGGGAGAAAGGTGTGTTACAATTGTGGAGGCAGGTATGTTATAGAAGTGGGCGCAAGTGTGTGACAGGTGTGGAGGCAGGTGTGTGACAGGTGTGGGGGCAGCTGTGTTACAGGTGTGGAGGCAGGTGTGTGGCAGGTGTGGAGGCAGTGTGACAGGCGTTGAGGCAGGTGTGGAGGCAGTTGTGTGACAAGTGTGGAGGCAGGTGTGTGACAGGTGTGGAGGCAGGTGTGTGGAGTACAATGATAACAAAGGCCTTAATCCAGCATTCAGGCTCATTAAAGCCAGTTAGCATATCAGACGGGGAGCCAGACAAACATATATCTGGGGACGTCTACCGCTACTGCCATCTGCCACTTACCACATGTCCTCAGTCTGCCATCATCACGTATGTCATCACCACGTCTGCCGTTACTTCCATCTAATATGACTACGTTTGCCATAATTACATCAGCCATAAATACGACTATCGCTACTAAAATCAACACGGTTGCCATTACTGCCATCACTACTTCTGCCATAGCCAAGCTATATGTCAACATCTGCCATCACAACGTTTTGCTGCTACTGCTACCCCCTGCCTTCACTGCACCTGGCGTCTGTTGTTATCATGTTTGCCATCTAACACTAACATCCGCAACCTCCTGCCATCACTACCTCACCTGCCACTACTATGTTTGTCACTTCTACCATCTGATCCCGTCTCCCATCACTATGCAGTCTGTCATCACTAAACCATCTGCCGTCATCACACCTGCCACGTCTTGCTGTCATTCCGTATTTTGTCATAACTACATCTGCTACAGCCATCTGCAGCCACATTTCACCATTATGCTATCTGCCATTACTACACAATCTGTCATCACCACGCCTGCCATTTAACGCAGCCATCATCTTATCTGTCGCTGCTATCTGCCACCTGGTACCACCATGACTGACACAGCCATCATCACGTCTGCCATCTATCTGTGCCACCATGTCTGCCACTACTGACGTCACCTGATTGACATTTGCCTCCAGCCCAACCACCATTACTACCAACCATCCTGTCATCACTATCCATGAGATCACTTCAACCATCCTTACTATCACCCCTAACACCATCACTACCACCATGGCAACTATCACCTCGTCATCACTACCATCATCCGTGTCATCCCTACCATCATCACTACCATCATCCGTGTCATCCCTACCATCATCACTACCATCATCCGTGTCATCCCTACCATCATCACTACCATTATCAAGAACCAGTAGCCTACCAACATCCTTGCCATCAATACCAATATCATTAGTAACAAAAATATCACCAGAGCTGCCATTATCACCACCACACATCATTATCACCATCACTACTTCTGTACCTGCCATTGTTACCACCAAAAGTAACACCATCACTACCATCATAATTATCATCACTACCTTCGTTACTACCACCCCGACCACCATCACTACCACTATCCCTAAAACGACCAATACTACCAGTAGCCTACCAGCAACCCTATCGCAGCCACCACCACCACCTCTTTTTGCGTCAGTTCTGTCATCGCTGCCAACATTACCACCGCCATCAGCAAATGTTGTCACCATAGCCACTGCGTCCACCACCACCACCATTACTGCCATTGTAAATCCCCCTGTAACTACCTTCATTATTTGCGAGTATTATTGCTGCCATTTAAAGTTGATAGAGTCAACCCTACTGTTAATTGTCCTTATTATATTATACTAGGGTACTGTTTCTAATATTACCATTTCGTTATTACAGTAATTTCCATTATTGTAGCAATGTGAGTATTCTTTATCATTATTCTTCCCAAATGGCCTAATTTTTAATGCTGTATACTCGCTTTCATTAGTCATGTGAATAAATACTACTGCTACTACTACTACTACTACTGCTGCTGCTACTGCTACAGCGACAACTTCTACCGTTATTATTATTATTAGTCTCCACCTATCACATAGGTGGAGACTATTGTTTTTGCTGGTACAGTAGGCTTGCACAGTGCGCGAGATATTGGGCAGTCCACAACCTCGCGCACTGGGAATTTGCGTACTGGGAATACATAATCATATGGGAATAATTACATATGGGCTGTACCCCCTCATACCTGGACACTTTTTGGCCTTTAGAGACATAATAAAGGTCATATTTTTCAGACATTGTACTAAAGCTATAGCTACAATAACAAAAATATGGGTAGTCACCTTAACAACAGTAGACAACAGGCCTGAAGACCTTAAATAACAGGGGTTCCGAGGTGCTGCAACACTTACAGTGCTGCACTCCCCACCGCACCTCCCACCGCACCAACACTTCCCTCCACAGACTAATCTTGATCACCTTCCCCAGGAGCATCCAAGTCACTCACTTCAGCCATAAACCCTTCAAAGTCCAATGCTGACACTTCTGACATTGCATCCTCTTCATCCTCAACAGGAACAGGAGCAGATGATGTCGCTGGTTCCGCAATTTCACCAACTTGAGCCCGCAGTGCGTAGCTTATTATGAGCGTCTGTCGTCTCCTGTTTATTTCTTCCCTGTGCTTGTCTGTGTAGAACGGAAGAGTTTGTCGATACCAACCAGAAGTTCCTCCTTTCTTAGGTTGCTCACTTCCTGTTCCTTCACCTCTTCCTTGGGCTTATCCACGGCAGCAAGGATCTTGCTAATGTTTGACATACACAGCTCAGTCCTGCCTTCCATCATGCTAGGCTGCTCAAACTGACTCTGCCTGGCGTCGGGCTCTGCGTCAGCCTCGTCTATCCATTGCAACACTTCCTCGGGAGGCTGTTCCTCAGTAGCACTGTGCACTTCTTGTATGTCCGCCAATGTAACGTCCTCGAAACCTGGTACAGCTTGTGCTGCTGTCAATGTTGCTGCCTCAGCCTCGGCCAGTGGTTGAATGGCCGTCTCCTGGGTCGTGCATAAGTGAGGCACGAGCATACGCCACGCATGGTTCACCGTTGCCGGTGTAATCTGGTGCCAGGCTTGTAGGAGAAATTCAACTGTTTCCTTCACCATAAAATTACGCCAAAATGCCTCAAAAGTCATGGCATCTGTGGCAGGTCGGGATACAGGTGCTGGTGGAGATGGAACAGGAGCAGATGCCTCATCAAGGTCTTCGTTGTGATCTTCTTGTAGGGCATGAAGCTCCTCTTGTGTGTCAGTCTTCCTGGTTAGGTAGTCGTACACTTGCTTATGGTAGAAGTGCTTCACAGTGGCGATTAGTTCTTGATCCAGTGGCTGCACTAGTGACATCGTGCGGGGCGGCAGAAACACAATACGACAATCCTTATGAAGATCTTTAAGGTATGGAGGGTGACTTGGGGCGTTATCATGCACAAGGAGCATCTTAAAAGGAATGCCCATTTTCCGACACTTGGCCCTGGCATCAGGGACACACCGCCTCGTTAACCAGTCTGCCATAATGTTCCCGGTCACCCAACCATTTGGGGACTTGTACCAATACATGCCACTTGCATCCATGTTCGTGAGGTTTTTGTAGCACCTTGGGTGTGAAGCTGTGTGTACAACAACTGGCCTCATCTTGTGGCTCCCAGACAGGTTTACAGCGTACATTACCGTCATCTTACACTTCTGGAGCTTGCGACCAGGGGCTTGTTTCTGTCTTTTAGCGATGTAACTTGATTTGGGCATGGCCTTGTAATATAATGACGTTTCATCGATGCTGAAATCTGGTTCTTGGTGTACTGTCCCTCTTCAATAATTGCTCTAAATATCGCAGGATAGTGGATAGTCTCTCGCAGCCAGCTCATTGGCAGAGGCATGTTCACCAGACACTTTCATGTAACGGAGTTCCTTGCGCTTGAGAAAACCTTCCAGCCATCCAACCGATGCCCTGAAAGTTTTTTCCACTTATAACCTGCGAGATGCTGCCCTGTAAAAGAGCTGGGCTTGGTTCCGAATAAATCTTCCATCAGTGGAACACCTTCCTTTTCTTTCCTCATTATGAAGGTGGCAAGATAGCGCTCCATTAGTATCATAGCA
>NC_137030.1:17714741-17722241 GCF_032717465.1 Coenobita brevimanus | reverse complement strand
TAACAATATGGGTGTGCAAAGTCAGACTAACCCTCCTCCTTTGTGGCAGATACCTGTACCTAATCTGGCTACTGATATAGCACAGCAGCATCCTAACTGTACTGAAAGTCAGGCTTTGGCGAAGGCAGGCATATGCTATGCAGAAGCTAGCAAAGCCTTGCAAACTTCGGGCTGGAGAGATACAGCTACTAGTTCTCCACAGCAAAGGACCAAGGCTGTTAAGCCAGAGGTGAAAAGATGGTGTGTCATACATGGGGATTGTCCTCATGAAACGGACTGTTGCCCCTTTGTCATGGAAAAGAGGAAGAAACTAGGGAACCCCGCTAGTTCGGGGGAAGCTCAGGGCCGCGCGCAAAAGTAATTAAAATAGTACAATCCACCGATGCGTGTGTGGCAGCTATTACTAAGGTGGACTTATTATCTATTCCTTGGGTCATAGGGAAAGGCCGAGTGTCCCTGATCGTAGATACAGGGACATGTACGAAATGCCTCTAACAAACTGGACATTATCACCACCTGATGTAATGTTGACAGGTGTGACAGGGAGTAGAATGAAGATTGTAAGCCAGGTGCCGTTGACATTGAGGGCAGATAAACGATCTCCTGTGTTACGTGCTACGTTTTATGTGGTTGAGGATTTTCCTCTGCCAGCTGATGGGCTGTTAGGCTTTGAGACCATGGAGGAGTATGATATAGTAATACACCCTCAAAGACATTCCATTTCCTTTAATGGGAAAGAGTTTGTAGGCCTTAATCCCTCAGCAACACGAACTGGAACTGGCATCCAATCAGGAGCCGTCCAACCAGTTGTGACCCCGACAAGTGAAGCGTCAAGGGAGTCCCCGGATGCACACGAAGCGGAGGGTATGGACTGGAAGAAAGTCAGGGCTATAGTGAGTGGTAATCACCACTTACCCAGTCAAACTGTCTGTAAAATTCCTGTCCGAGTACCTGACGTGTCGGTGGGAACTGATGTAGCATGCTTAACTGAGACTGTGAAACATAAGGCATTGTCGCTGGAATCGACTCTGACTAGCGTTGGCCAAGACCAGAAGACGCCCCTCTTCATCGCAAATATGAGTGGTGGCGCAGTTAAGCTCAGAGATGGTTGTTTATAGGCGACATGTGCTATGGTGCCCCCATAAAGGAAGTCGACGACGTGCCGGTGATCTCTCCTGTAGTTACATCTCAAGCAAGGACTCAGTCGGAACCCGTACGTCTGGCTAAGGAAGCTGGAGCAATACGTGAAGGTCACGGATAATGTAGACCATAAAACACGACTCCTAGCCCTCCTTAGAGAATTTTCTGACGTAGTAGCACTTCCAGGAGAAGCGCTGGGTAGGACGGATAGGGTGAAGCATCATATTGGTTTGTGCCCTGGTACAAATCCAGTTTATGTGCCCGCATACCGTCTACCGCACAGCCAAAGGGAAGCAGTGCATGAGGAAGTTGAAAGGATGCTTCATGATGAAGTTATCCAGCCTTCCTCCTCGCCTTGGAATGCACCACTCTTTCTAGTGCCTAAGAAGGATGGTGGTGTGAGACCTGTTGTGGATTTCGGCAAGTGAACAAGGTAACAGTACCGGATCGTTACCCGATTCCGCATCTGCGAGACTTACTTCAATCATTAGGTAAGGGACTGTGTTTACTTGTCTGGATCTAGCGTCAGGGTATTGGCAGGTGGAGCTGACCGAAGAGTCGCGTCCCATTACTGCTTTTAGCACTCACCGTGGGCACTTTGAATTTCTCTGGATGCCTTTGGACTGAGTAATGCTCCTTTAACATTTCAGTGGATGATAAACCAATTGTTTGGCGAGATGTTAGGGCAAGACGTCTTAGCGTATCTAGATGACCTATTTTCCTACACCACAGAACAAGGATCAGATAAGAGTTCCTAGACCTCACTGGAGTTTTGTCCACAGGTATGCCATCATAGCATCACCTTTAACAACGCTACTTAAGAAGGACGCTGCATAGAAATGGGGACCCTTGGAAGAGAAAAGCTTCAACGAGCTCAAACAAGCCATGTCAGAAACACCCGTATTAGCGTTTCCTGATTATACTCAACCTTTCTATCTGTACACGGACGCCTCAGGTCTGGGTCTGGGAGCGGTGTTACAGCAGAAGGATGAGCAAGGAAAGACATATACCATAGCGTATGCTAGTAGGGCATTAAGACCCTCAGAGAAGAACTATTCGACGACACATTTGGAGACATTAGCAGTCGTGTGGGCGTTAGGACATTTCCGGGATATTATTTTTGGCTACCGGATAATTGTTTAACTGACCATGCACCCATACGCGACTTGTTTAAAGGAAAAAACTTGCATGGTAAGGTTGCGCGTTGGTTTGGCAAGGTAATGGAGTTTGATCCAGAGGTCAGATATTTATCAGGCCATCAAAATGTTGTAGCCGACGCGTTGAGTAGAAACATTGCTGCTACCATAGCCGAGGATGTTGCTCTTGCTGAGTATTCCTCAGACACGGTAAAAGCGGAACAACGTAATGATGCGATGTGGTCTCAAGTCATCTATGCCTTGGAGTCTGGTGACGAGACTTGTCTACCTGAACTCCCAGTACCAATGACTCACTTCCATCTTCAACAGGGTCTTTTATAAGCAACCCCCAGGGAAGGACACTGCATATCAGTTGGTTGTTCCTGCTACCTTACAGCAAGCCGTGCTACAGTTAGTTCATGATGTACCTCAAGCGGGTCATCCCGGTCGCGATAGATGCATACGTGAGGCGAGAAAGAAATACTATTGTCCGACCATGAGGAAGGACATAGAAGCCCACGTCAGTCAATGTGTCAAATGCGCGGAAATACGAGGAACGACGGGACTTCTGACTCCCATCTTAGAGTATCCTCTACCGGAAAAACCCTGGAATACAGTCTCCAATGATCTCTTAGCGTTGCTGAGAAGTCGTCAAGGTTCAAGTTATGTACTGGTGGCAGTGGACCATTTCTCACGATTCACTGTTTTAGCACCTTTACAGACGAAAACTTCAGAGGAGGTGGCGCACACTTTTGTGACTTCAGTGATTTGTCCATACTCTACACCTAAGGTATTGCTCAGCGATAATGGCAGTGAATTTCGTAACCAGGTGTTACAAGAAATCTGTCGTATGTATGGAGTAAAGCATTGTAACGTCTTACAGTCCTAAGAGCAATGGTCTGGTGGAGAGAACAAACAGGAAGATACTGGAAGTCTTGAGACCAGTAATAACCTCAAATCAGGAGGATAACTGGGAAGACTGGTTACCACATGTAGCGGCGACCATCAACTCAGAAAATTCATCAACTGGGAAGTCTCCTCATTATATCCTTTATGGAGAAGAGAAAGTGTTACCCTACGATTTGTTGGCTGGACCTCCTACTCCAGTACCGTATACAACGAAGAAGACTACGCAAAGGTACAGTTGTTGAAATTCCAACGTATACACAGTGAAGTACGGAAAAAGATTAAAAGCCTCAAGAGCGGAGATGATGGCGAAACAACACAAAGGTAGTCAAGAAAAGACGTTACAGGCAGGCCAGAAGGTCATAATCCACAACCCTAAAAGAATTTCCAAGCTCAGACCTAAGTTCCGCGGACCATATACCGTTGTGGAACGAGTACGTGGAAATACTTATAGAATAAAGGATGAAGTTAATGGAACTCAGGAGGCAGTACATGCTGATAGGATCAAACTAGTAAGTCAAGAGCTAGGCGTATCGTCTGATGTGTTGTGCCCTCTGTCTTCGTCGCAGTCTATGTCGTCATCCGTACCTGTCCCTAACCAAGAGTATCGCAGCAAGCTACGAACCCACAACAAGAGTGATTAAGGGAGTATCTACTCTTGCAGAAAAAAAATGTGGCTGTGGCTCATACTCCTCGTGCGTTGCATGGGGTGGACCTATGGAATGACATCGGACATGGACACGACTGCGTTAATGCCAGGAGCACTGAAGAGCCCACTTGGAGAAGTCGTGGTAGTGGAAGATGCAGTATGCGTCTACTATCCAATGGAAAGCTATCTCCAAACGCCAGATATTGTCAAGAAGGTCTCCAAGGGCTTGTCGAATCTCAGACAGCAACTATTGGAAGTGGGAAAGATGTTTAATCGAAACCCACGATTGACGAACTCTGACACTGAAGCTTTGTTGAGCTTCAGACTAGGCATATAGACAGGCTCACCGACAGGCTCACTAACTTGCATGTTGCTTTACCTAACGTACACTCTGATCTTTCCAAGCATGTCCATGCACGTACTAAGAGAGGACTTGTGGATTTTCTAACTCTTTGGTACGGCATTAGATAAGGATATAGTGCAATTGGGTAGACAGATGCATGACTTGACACTGACCGCTAAAGCCAATAATAGATTAATCATGCATGTGTATAAACAGTTAGATGAGTTCACTAACAAAGCTAACGAGATAATTAGGACTACCAACCATCTACTAGAGCTTGTGAACAACATCTAAATTAACCTACCAACCCTAGCTAACTTGGTGTTATTCGCTGAGTACTTACATGCTCTCGACGAGTCAACCACTGCTTTGGAGAAGCATGCAGCCAATATGGTGGACGGCTTCATCGATGCAAGTTTGAACAGGGTTAATGCTTTATTGCTACCTACTAATATACTAACAAATGCACTTGATATAGCTATGTGGAAGCATGGACTTATGCCACTCTTTGATCTGAGTCAACTGGAATATTATTACCCATTGTTAGAGGCCCAGTTGACCCATGAAGGCATCCTGATATTGGTACCTATGAGGAATGCTGTAACATACCAGGCATGGCGGTTCATTTCCTTCCCTTTTGCTACTACTAATAATACACTTGTTGTTATTGAAGAGGGTCCAGAGGTGCTAGTTGTCTCAGATGACAAGAAATATGTAGCAGAAACGACTGTGGATGAATTTGAGAAGCGTAAGGCCTCATTTCTTGATCTCCATGTATGTCCTGCTTTGCATTTTGTCTTCGTACCATTAAAGGTAGAGGAGTGTAAGAGGGCCTTGTCGGACACAAATACTTCCTCTGCTCTGCAACGTTGCACCTTCCAACCCATTCAGTTGAAGTCAGTTTTCCATGCTCATATTCATGCGAAACTACTTTTACTTTCCTGAGACAGAGGATGTAACTGTGATTTGTGCCTCACAGAATCAATTCCTTACAGTAAAGGGGTACTATATTGCACCTGATTTTTGTGAGTTACACAGTAAAGAGATAGCAGTTCTGCCTAGCAAGCATCATCTAGCTTTGTCAGTGAACTTCTCATCCCAGTTACGGCCCTTTTTACCTTCATTCAATGTTACTTCCTTGAATGTGAACAGGCTGTCTCATGTAGTAAAGGAGCTTACCTTCCTCTCCCACCTGAACAGGACTGATTTAGAGCCTTATGTACTGTCCTATCTTCCTTCATACCTTTCTCCTTCCTATTTTGGTCCTGGCGTTGGTCTTCTACTTATTGTGGTCTTGTTCTGTGTTTGTGGTTTAGGCTACTATTAAGGCGCCAATTAAGGAACCCACTGATACCACGTGTCCGTACTCGAGGATTGCAAGTGGATGTTCCTAAATAGTTAGCTACCCTACACTCTGGTTAGGCTACACGGTAGTTAGGACAACAATGTCGACGAGGACGTCAATGGTGTGGCCGAGCAATGTTCTGGTGTCAACATCTTTTTCCATATGAAGTTGTAGCATCACACATTTTACATAATAATTTTTAAAGCTGTTTAGTCATAATTAACAGTGTGTAATGAAGTGTGAATGATGAACAACCAAATATCATTTCGCTGTTAGCTGTGGTATAGGAAGAAGGTGGATGGCAGACCATAAGTGCCACCCTGTTTCAATTATAAAATGAAGGTTAGGAGAAGTGAAAAGATATCTGAATAGTGCGTAAGTGTAAAGTCCTGGGGAACCATTTATTATGTTGGTATATGTGAATGTACTTAATACCATTTTATAGAGGTGTATAATGTGCTAGTAGAGTTGTCATTTATCTCTACTTTTTGCATAAGCCCAGAGTATATGTAATGCTCGGCACCTCACTTTTTAGCTGACCTCAGCACCGCGCCCTTGTCGGCTCGGTGAGTGTATAGCATCAGAGGCCGTTTTACAGTTTTAAAGGGAGGTTGTGTCGCTCTTACATATCTCTCGGGTCGCAGTTATATTATTCTGTGCCCAATAAAGAGAGATTTAATCTGCTCATTTCTGTCACCTTACGCTACCACTTAATAACAGACCAGCTTCCACCTTTTCGTGGCAGAGGACCTTTGGTGGGAAGTGTCGGGCAGTGACGGCGAGTAGCTGACGTGTACTACAGACAGTGTCGTCGATCCAACACGGTGGTCTAGTTATACTAAACAGCAGAACACTTAATATGTAGTCAACTGCTACTCCATAACGGCTACATCCCCTTCCTTCTGCCTTACACTGAGTGATAAGCCAAATGGTTTCCTGTACACCAAGAAACCATTAACTACGCTGGGTGATAACCATGTTACCAAACTATGGTGCCTGGTGGTTTACTGGGTAATTAAGGTGTTCCAACCGGATTGAGCCTGTGTCGGTTTTCCAAAGGATGGTTGAGGGTTATTGTCCATGTAATACCACTTTCAAGTATCCGAAGCAATTTGCCTAGCACTGGTCTTCTACGCTCCTAATAGGGCAACACAGGATTAGATGATGATGATATCATTATTATTATAATTATTATTATTATTATCATTTTTATTATTTTATTATTATTATTATTATCATTTGTATTATTTTTTTATTATTATTATTATTATTATTATTATTACCGGTATTATTATTATTATTATTGTTATTATTATTATTATCATTATTATTATTATTATTATCATAATTACTATTATTATTATTATTATTAGTATTATTATTAGTATTATTATTGTTGTTGTTGTTGTTGTTGTTGTTGGTGGTGGTGGTGGTGGTGGTGTTGCTGCTGTTAGTATTATTATCAGAAGCAATAGATATGCCTTTTTCTTCCTGCAACTCCACCAGCTCCCTTCGATAATTAAATTGTTTGCACCATGACTGGCATCGTTTCCACTAGCTATTAATATCTAGAATAGACTGAATCTATCATATCAGTTCTTCGACTGCTAGGATATCTCAGTAAATGACTGGGAACACGTACTGATTTCACCATTTTTCGGCAGCTGATCTGTAAGTAATTCATCAAAATGTGAAACTTTTTCTCTGTGAATTTCTCAGGCAGATCAATGACAATTAATATTACACAGTTTTTCTGGGTACAGAGGCGAATGTAAATAAACACATATTCTAAGGGAATTAAAGATGGGCTGCAAGAGAGATTTATGTATAAAATGTGGTGATTTTCCTTGACAAAAGCATAGTAAGGTATTAAAACGACGAAATCCATTAATGTACTGTACTTTCCAAAAATATTCCGATTTCTCGCATCTGAGCCTAACCATTCGGTGTTGCAGGGCATAAATCCCATAAGCTTCTTACA